>NC_143480.1:8884209-9123964 GCF_027475165.1 Benincasa hispida
AAGTGATAACCTAAATAGTCTATAGTATATGGATAAATGAGGGGAACCTTATCCTGTTGACGCTACGAGTGTGACCCGCTTTGTAGATGTTACAAGTGTTGTAAAATGTTATAAATGGTCTGATCTTGAACATTTATGTTCAGACATGCGAGTGGGGATTCTCTATACAAAAGAGTTTGTATAAGACCAGACCACAAAATGTTTAGTCTCGTTATATAATGCCGTTCATGACAGAAACTTTCATTTCACTAGGATGACCATAGGTAACATGACCTTAATCCTGAGTGAGTTGGGAACTCCTACCTATGAGGGCCGTTCTTTGATTTGTATGGGTGTGAGTGGCCAGATTGCCGACTCAAACCTACCACTTTGCTGGGAACTCAACTACACAAGAAGGAATTCACTCCTTCCCTGATTCAGGGGTAAGTAGATAAATTGCTCTCTTAAGGGCTGATTCCGGGAATTGAACAATGTGGTGCCATATCTTTTTTTCGCCTGAGAAGGATTTACTTTGCCGGGAATGAGCTACTCTCTTCTAGCCTTCCTCTAACATAGTAGGACTATGATGTATTTTTCATTAGAGGAATCAGTAGTACTTAAGAAGTTAGATATAATTATATGATGTATTTTTCATTAGAGGACTCAGCACTTTACCACCCTTAATCAGGTTTTACCTTACGATTAGTTAAGTGGGTAGCAATCCGCATACAGTGCTCATTGGCATTAGGATGCATCTACCTTGCCTATGCGATGGGCGCTCATGGCCGCAATCCTCAACGCGCCTCTTCCATTGTACGTAACCTCTCACACACTTGGTGTGCTCACTTTGGTCAGTGCCTGCTTACTCTATCGCATACCCTCACCTATGTACACTAGCCCATACTTGACTTCAGCCGGTCAGCTACTTGCTTATGCTTGGGTGGTAGTTGCTTGCTTGCTCATCCAACCAAAAATTCTAGATTTACTTTTCCAGCTCGAAGAACTCAAATTCCAGACTTTATCTCATGAGACTTCCTTCTAAGAACTCATTCCCAAACATCTTAACTAACTTGCCTTAAAATTCCAGTCGCTGATTCCTTTCTATGAGTTTGGAATTCTTCAATCTTTACAACCTGTCCGAGTAACCTGAGTATCTCAAGCGCTTGAGGAATTATTCAACTTTTAGCTAAATTCCATAAGAATTTCCCTCCAAAAAGTTTGGATTAACTTCTTCACTGTTCAAGCTTCAGGTTGGCAGTAAAAATCCTTTAGCACGAGTAGAATGCCCAAACCGAGCTCCTCATTCTTAACTTTCTTTTATATTAAGGGCTTCATGATCAGATAACATCCCTAAGATGACACCTGATGCACTAAGCTCACTTATGGCCTCTAATCAGGCCACTTAGCCCACTAATTGGGTGATTAAGCTGGGTGCTTAAGCCTTTTACCAATATATAGGCTTGCATCCATGCAAGTCTCCCTTCTACCCAATGCATAAACAATGCTGTACTCCCTCAATGACCGCATTGCTAGCCCGCGAATATACTTGCTTGCCTTAGGCGCTCATGCTTAGGCCTTCCGCACATTAATGCCTTCATTAACCTCTACACGTGCCTCAATGCTCTTTGTCATCGCATAGCCCTTGGACCCTTACTC
This sequence comes from Benincasa hispida, assembly GCF_027475165.1. Lineage (NCBI taxonomy): Eukaryota > Viridiplantae > Streptophyta > Magnoliopsida > Cucurbitales > Cucurbitaceae > Benincasa > Benincasa hispida. The sequence continues at coordinate 8,885,845 of NC_143480.1, forward strand.
ACATAGTAACATATGCCTTCATCGCATCTAGTCCTCTGATTTCCATCAAGTGTTAGTTTTCTTGTCTCATCTGAGAGCTCAACTACTCATACTTAGGAAATTTTCCTCTTTTAAATATTATACACAATCATAACATACTTACATAACATTCAACTACATAAACACTACTAACTCATAATCATAAAAACTTAAACACAATTAATTAGTAAAATAGGTTTAGGGATTTACAAACACAATCCGATAGGGGTGCTAACAATCACCATCAATCCAACATTCAACATACATTGTCCAAATTCATAACAAGCCATAACATATATAATAAACATAGTGACATATCTCATGAGTTTTCAAAATATTCTTAACAGTTCATCCATCAATCAAACATAACATAACCTTCACATAATATCATATTTTCTATAACATTAACATAGGTTTCTAGAACACCCTCAACAGTCCAACCTAACAAGTTATATCAATTCAACTCATCAAAATATAATCATGCTTTCAGTGCAATCACAACCTTAACACAAACTTGGGTTCGAGGAACGAACCGGTAGTAAATCACTTATCTTAGAATTAAGTCCAAATAGCTAGTAATTTAATTTCGCAAAACCTTGAATCTTGAATAAATCCAAAAACATAAATCGAAATTAAATCCCAATGTTTAGGACACAATTCCAATCATAACTGAACCCAAATGTCAACAAACAACTTACCCAACACGTGGTTTGATCCAACACCACTTCGAAGCTTCAAAATCAACACGATCCAACAACTATATCATCAAAATCAACCTTTAACTCTAATGGACAATAACAGACCTTCTAATTCAACCTCCAAAAATCACAATTAAAACAAAAGTTAAGCTGATACTTAATGGGTATCCAAAAATTCTCAACAAAGACCTAAAACCTTATAAAGAAGGACGCCGAACAATTTTAATCTTGTCGGAAAACACCTTGAGCGTCTATAAAATCCAATTTTAACATCAAAATAATATGGGTAAGCCAAAATGTAAACCAAAATATAATGGTTATTCAAGATCTTCTAAGAAAACCCATAAAACACTAAATAACTTACTCAAAATATCAATTCCGGCGATAATGGCGCTAGCAACAATGGCGGTGGTGGAAACCATAGACAGGCAGCGGGCATTGCTATCAGAAGACGCAAATTGTTTAGACTAGCGGCTGGTAGTGAGGGTCTTGCATGAGGAAGGTTTGCAAGAGTGAGAGGGAAGGGGGGTTTACCAATTTTACAGATTCTATTCAGCAGCAATTACGACAAACCACAGCTCTAAACAATGATCCAACCATTCAAAACGAGACTCTATATGTCATGAACAGATTGACCAAATTTCAACACAATCCAATGTTTCAAACTTCGAAAATCAATAATTTTGTGGAAGTTGTTGCTGAAAAATTGAACTGCGTCTTTTTTTCTGATTTTTTTTTGCCTATTTTCACTCTCTTTTAATTTCAAATATCCCATTTTTTTTTTCATTTTTTTCAAGTTTTAAAAAGATAAATAAAATATTTTATCACAATATCTTCAAAATCTCCAAAAAATTCTATCAAATTAATAAACCAATTAACTTCTCAAATAACCTTAATTTAGACTCCAAAAACTAAAATTAAAGTGCATAAACTCCATCAATGTGATACAAATTAAATCTTTTCAAATATTTAAATCAATTTAAAACCACATCATTATCTCCTCAATTGTTTTAAGTTATTCCAAAATCCAAAAACTAAAAAAAAATAAAAATAAAAATAAAGCCCAACAATTTATGATAATTAATCCCAATTTATTCCAAACTGAGGATGTTATATACAAACATATCAAATTATTCAAGTAGTAAGCAAAAAGAATCATACATATATATGTATGGAAAAATTTTCCTCCACGCACTCCATCATTCGCTAAACGAAGATTCCATGTTACATTTGCTTTCTACAACACTACGACAACATCCCAACAAAAGAATGGCAACAGTTCAATGATATTAAGAATATATATAGTTGTAGAATAAAAAACCAAATATACAAGGTTGATTAACATATACAAGTCATTGTCTTTATAAGGACCATGAAATGAATTGACATGAAAAGATGAGGAACTGCCTTTCTTGTAGTAAAGGGCATGCAAAAGGAAAAGAAAGAGAGCCACACAGCCATATCCCACAAGCCATTCCTTCCTTTAACTTAGCTTTCTTTACTATCAAGCTTAGAACCCTCCATCCCCCCCTTTCATATACTACACCTAATTTTAAACCTTCCCATAGCCACCTCATTGCAAGACCTCTAAACAAATCCTTGACCTCTTAGTTACTTCACCTCTTTCTCCCATATCATGTCGACCTACTCCGACTCTGACGATGACTCGGTACCTCCGTCGAAGCTCTTCGGCCGCCGCCGCCCAATTCATGAAATTTTTGGAGGAGGGAGAGGTAAAAAAATTCCAATAATGCCTAGTTAATTTGATTACTCTTCGTATATGCAACATGTTATATTGTGATAAATAAAGTGAGGAAAATTGAAGCCAGCAATTGGAGTGGTACCTAAAGGAATTAATCCAACCTCTAGATTTCTTTCTTGTTTATGTGGGAAATATTTGTTGGGTTCTTTATGGTAATGTGTTGTTGATGATGATGAATGAGAAAAATAATATAATTTTGGATAATATGGGCAGTTGCGGACATATTGTTATGGAAAGACACGAAGTTGTCGGCTGGATTGCTGTTGGGAATGACAGTTTTATGGTTTTTGTTTGAGGTTGTTGAATACAACTTTGTCACTCTCATTTGCCACCTCTCTATCACCTCCATGCTCATCTTCTTCATTTGGTGCACTGGTGCTGAATTTTTCAAATGGTATATGTTTCTATACTCATCAAATCATTTTCTCTACCGAGTATATACATAAATTAAGTAGTTGAATTATGTTCGGGTTTACTATTACATCACTCTCATGCGTACTAAAATGTATCACTAAGTTTAAAAGCAAATTACATCTTATCGTCGATATAAATACTTGCAACATTTTAGTTGTTAATATGATGTGTTTTTCTTTCACTAGTACTATATCAAATTGGTAAATATATATCTTTAATATAATATATTGCTAAAATATCATTTGAATTCTTATACTTTGAAATTCATTTCATTTATTCCCCCACTTTCAAAAATTTAAATTTAGTTGATGTTCTTTAAATAAATACTTATTGGGAGTTTGAAGTTAATCTTTTAAAGAAAAGATAATTATGAAGTTAGTTACTTGATGCTATCATTTTTACCATAAAAGTTAGCCATAAACTAATTAACATTCAAAATGTATTTGAGTTAACTTTTCAAATGTTTAATTTGGAAAACAAGTTATTTTAAAAAAAAAATTGAAATATTTAGCAACCACTCAAAATAATTTTTGAAATATTTTTTTTTATCGAAGTAGTTTAAATAATAATGACTTGTTTATCTAATCAATCTAAATAGACCTTAAGACTTATTTTAAAGGACTAAAATGTATACTTATATAGATATATTACAAAAATGTGTATATATTATATATACTGATATGCAAGTTGTGTGTGGTTGGATTATATATATATATTTTATTGGAATTAATTGCTGATAAAATTGGGATGATATTATATATATATATAAATATACGAACAGGAATCCTCCACGGTTTCCAGAAGCAATATTAAAAGAATCAACATTCAAAGAAGTTGCTTCCACTTTCCACAAAAGAATCAATCAGTTCTTAACCAAGATTTTCGATATCGCTTATGGAAAAGATCTCCCACTCTTCTTTCTGGTATTTTTTTTAAAATTTATTTATATGTGTATGCATCTTTTCCCTTTTCAACATTTCTAAATATCACATTATCATTTTTATTTTAAAATTAAAATTATAAATCACCATTTTTTTTAGTTACATATAAAAATTATTTTCAAATATACAAAAATGAGTCAACTTATTTACAAATATAGTAAAATGTTACGGTCTATCAATGATAGACACTAATCTTATCTATGAATTATTAGCTTAATTTGTTATCTATTTACTAACTTGATAAAAGTCTATTAGTGTCTATCAGCTTCTTTCATTGGCAGTTTTAAAATTTTGTCATATTTTGTAAATATTTTAATTTATTTTTCTATATTTAAAAACAATATTAAAAGAAACCTAGACTGCACATCTTTTGTGCAATTCAGACAACACTCAATGAAAGGCTATCATGTGTCAATTTTTTTTATAAAAAATAATTTTTTTAAAAAATTTGACTTTTACGATGTTAAAGACAATAAAAACATGAGATTAGGTACAACAATTATTTCCTTTAGAGAAGTAAATATTTGTGTTCTTTCTTTTTTTATTTGTAAAAAATTTAGGTCCCATTTTGTAAACATTTTATTTTTTGTTTTTGTTTTTTTACCAATGGTTTAAAAAACTAAATCAAATTTTGAGAACTAAAAAAAAGTAGTTTTCAGAAAGTAATTTCGATTTTTGGAATTTAACTAAGAATTCAACCATTATTATTAAGAAAAACGTAAATCATGGTAAGAAATGTAGATGATATAGGCTTAATTTTTAAAAAAAAAAAAAAAAAAAAACAAAAATAAAAAGATTAGCAAAGGAAGTTTTAATGTAGGCAAAGAAAGGATAAATATCTCCCCTTCAAAATTAAGTTTCATGAAACTTAAAATGATAAAATAGAATAACTTGAAGTAGAGGACATTTTCTCATGGGTTTGTTAATGATCACCTTTTCAGGCAATTGTTTCCCTGTATCTTTTGTCAGTGATTGGATCGTATTTTAGCTTTCTCAATCTCCTTTATTTCGGTAAGAAACATCTCATTCACACTCTACATTGTTATAAATTAAATTACAAATTAAAAATTTAGTCCCTGTAACTAATATTTGGAATATAATCTCTATGATTCGATAAAATCTTTATAAATGGTTCCTACATTAATTAGCATTATTTATAAAGATTTTATCGAATCATAGAGACCATTTATAAGATTTTATCTTAACCATAAGAACTAAATTGTAATTTTCTTCTGACAAAATTTATAATATAATCTTCATCGAAAAATTGATGTATGTTATATATGTGAAGGATTTGTGGCATTGGAAACTTTGCCATTTCTGTATGAAAAGTATGAAGAAGAGGTTGATCAGTTTGCTGGGAAGGCCATTTCTCAAACCAAGAAATCTTACAGAAATTTTGATGCCAAATTCCTCAACAAGATCCCAAGAGGACCTGTCAAAGACAAGAAACTCAGATAATTTAATTAATTTGCTTCAAATATATATTTATATATGTATGTATACTTTGTTATTATTTATATAAATCATATTAATTAATAATGTCTTTTCATGTAATAAACTAAAATTCTCCATCTCTAAATAAATATATTCAGTGAGTTTTATCATCTTTAGATTAAACTACAATTTCCATATATACTACCTCGTGTATTTACTATTGTTGTAACGTGGATAGTTGGTGTGTTTTTACGAGATGTTTTCAAAAGAAACAAAAATCATGGATTAAGGGCCCTATGGATTGACTTGAAAAAAATTATTTTTTAAAGAATTCATTTTTATTTAAATATTCTTTATAAAAATAGATTAAAATACACTTGAAAATTTATTGAAAAGTTATATTGAGTAGTTGTTGAACACTCCAATTTTTTTTCAAATGACTTATTTTTAAATTAAAATCTTGAAAATGTATTTCAAATACACCCTAAATATTGCTGGAATTAATTAGATTAATTCATTTATAGGTAACAATTCAAAGTTTCTAATTATACGTTTACGTATTGTTATCCATGGTACAATAATTGGACTAATTTAGGATTTCTTTACTTTTAATTAGAGGTGTGACCTGTTGAACATATACCTATTCATCGACCTTAGAAGACTGGGAAACTCTAGAGTCAATTTATAAATATATGTGGTTATGGTTTTAATGTATTGTATTTTTTTAGCCTCCAATTGATTTTCACTAATAGGGAGGGTTGCTCACAAGAGAACGATTCTAGTCATGGATTTAGGTATTCAACGTAAAGTTACAAATTTTGAATTACACCCATGCACATATAGATTTTTTTTTAAAAATCAAAATAGAAAGTTTATTAACGCCTCAGAGGGCAAGATTGAGAGGAAATATCCTTATCAGCCAGATGAAGGAAATGGGTTGGGGAATTTTCCATCCAAACACCTATAAACAACAAATCTTTAGCAGCTTTAGCTAAAGAATCTGCAACCCTATTACATTCTCTATTGACATGAAGAAAAGAAATATTGTTGAAGAGCGTGGCTGATGATTTGCTTCAATCCAACAATCAATTTCAGTTAGAGTAGAAGATAGTGCCATTCAATAGAGAAATCTGATAGAACTTGGATTATATATTCACTCTTTTGGCAAAATTTTTCAAGGGAGTCAAGACTCCCCCCTACAAGTTCATTGAGCATTCACAAAATACAATCAAGATATTCTTAGCTCACCCCCCTCCTTCCCTTAAATAATCTATTTTGTAACTAACCGAATCTTTTTCTCAGGACCCACAAGATCACTCACAACCCATAACAAATTTTATTCCCATATCCCTCACCCATTTACATTTGATTCTCCTCCCTTATTTACATTTGATCCCCCTTCCTTTTTTCATTTCCTTTCATACCTCTTAAGAATCGGGGGCCTATCACTTCCCACCCCCTAAAAGACCACCTTGTCCCCAAGGTGAAAATATGGAAATTGTTTATTGATTTGCAGTCCGTTTTCCATATTGCATCTTTTGGAGTCATGCCATTCCATTGGATTAGGACTTCAAAATGGGTTGGAGATACGACTGTTATACCGACCTTCTATACGCCTAAAACAACCATTGGATGAGGGTGTAATTGCCCGTCTTTCTGCCACATAGAAGGAGTTGTTATCTTTGGTAATAATGTGCCGATGGCCTTCCATAGTTGAGACACATGAAACACTGGATGGATGTTGATGTGTGGGAAGATTGAGCTTATATGCCATCGGGCCAATTTTTTGAATGATTTGGAAATGGCCTACGCAGCAAGAAGAGAGCTTCGACTGTTTATGGATGAATAGGGAGCTTTAGCGATATGGTTTAAGCTTGATATATACCAAATTAGATATTTCAAAGTTCACCTCCCGTCTTTTAGCATCTGCAAGAGACTTCATTCGTTGTTGTGTTGCTTCTAGTGTGGCCTTAATGTGTTTCAGCATCCCATCTCTATAATTTAATAGGATGTCCACTTCCCCCACCACAACGGTCCCTGCTTCATATGATACTAACGGAGGTACAGGCCGGCCATACACCTCTCCGTATGGTGATTTCTTGATAGCTGTGTGATAGGAAGTATTGTAGTTGTATTCTGCCCGTGCTAGCCATTTGGACTATTTAGTTGGTGTTTCCATGGCAAAACAACATAGGTATGCTTCTAGCCCACTATTGACAACTTCTGTCTGACCGTCGTTTTGTGGGTGATATGACGTGCCTCGTTTCAATTGGGTTCCCATCAATTTGAATAACTCTTCCTAGAAAAGGCTCCTGAATACTTTATCTCTGTCTGATACGATGCTTCGCGGGATGCCATGTAATCTTACTACTTCCCGAAGGAAAAACCCCTACTACCGTGGCTGCTGTGAAGGGATGATGGAGTATGATAAAATGGACGTATTTCGATAAACGATCAACCAATATTATGATGGAGTTGTGCCCTTCAGATTTTGATAATCCATCAATGAAATCCATGCTGATGTCGTCCCAGATCAGCTCTAGTATGGGCAAAGGATGTAACAATTCTGCTGAAGCGAAAGACAGATATTTGGCTTGTTGACAAATGGAGCAATCACCTACGAACACATGCACTCGAGCCTTCATTCCTTTCTAAGAAAACTCTTTTTTGAGACCCTGATACATCTTGACCGTTCCATTATGGCCTCCCACCGGATTATTATGAAATTCTTGGAGTAATAATGGAATTGTTGGTGACGAAGGAGGTAGTACCTATCTCTATTTGTATAATAATAACTCCCCTTTCAGAGAGTATCCTTGAGGGTGTGGATTTCCAACTTGAATAAAGTCCCGGATCCCCCGTAGCTCGTCATCTAAATCGACCTACCTGCTAAAGATTGCTGGATTAATACTACCCATAACATTCAACAAACCCAACTCCATTGGTGACGGCATTTGGGATAACGCATAAACTGCAGAATTTTCTAATCCTCTTTTATATTTGTTGAAAATAGGGTTTTTACCCTAAGGGTATTTTTGTAATTGTCTCTCACCCTAGGGCTCTCTACTGTCTATTTATTCACCCTGTTCTCTTATACTCAGTGTATCAATTAAAAATAATAAGAAAAGATTTGTATCGTGGTTTTTCTCCCTATTCTAGGGTTTCCACATAAACTGTGTGTTGGTTTCTCTCCTTTATTATTTTCATCATGGTATCAAAGCAATGGGACGAAACCCTAGCTATTATGGATGAAAACCATCCACAGTCGCCTTCAGCTGGTGGATCTTCGAATTTTGATATGAAAACTGCTATTCGGATCACGGTAAAGGAGTGTTTTCAAGCTGCCTTACCGAAATTAATTTCTGCCGTCCAGTTGCAGTTAACAGAGAGCCGCAATCAATAGAGAGTCGCTGTCAATGGGAGTCGCACACGGACAGATCTGAAGAATACTCAAACAGATCCGATCTGCCTCGTCTTGCATCATCATCGACTGATCCGGCTCAGATCAGGTACGGCCGCAACAACCCCTCAGACCCACCGTGAGGCGGATCAGATCTGGCTCCGATCGGGGACGTCCGCATCCGCAGCAACCCTTCGGCAGACAGAGTCTCTTCGACAGCTTTCGATTGCACCTTCGACCTGTAGATACTCGATGAATAGGCTGGGCTCCTGATCGCGTCTAGGGCTTTAGACCTTCGACAGATTCTGATCACGCCTAGGGCTTCGGCTTCGACTTGCAAAAACTTGACCGCCCCGCCGTACCCTAGGGTTTTCACGTCAGATCCAGTGAACCCACTCGTCCAACAAGGAGAATAGGACCTCTCCGATTCTACCCTAGGCGCATTCGACCAGCGGCAGCCCGACAGCCACCTTGAGTAGCACAACCGACCGGAATCTTCTTACCTACAGGCGATCTCTCAGCCAGCGACCATTTTCCCACTGGTGACATGGTCAGTCAACCATGGTAGCCCAGTTTTCAACCGCTTGTAGTTCGGTTCATTACTCCGACGATGTGAGACAATGGTTGGCCTTTCTGCACCAGCAGATTTCAGATCTCGATACAATGCTTGGCACAAATCCCCAACAACCTAATTGTCCAGAGAGTCCGGTAAACTCGTTCTCTATTTTGCCTAATACAACTTACTTAACTGGTTCCATGGGCAATTCTATAGGAATTTTGGTCGGAGAAAAACTAAATGGGGAGAATTATTTCTCATGGTCTTAGTCGATTAGAATAGCCCTAGAAGAAAGACACAAATTCGGGTATCTGACAGGAGAAATTCCGCAATCTATCCTAGGTGATCCTCAAGAAAGAATCTGGAAAGGGGAGGATTCTCTGTTACGGTCTGTTCTTATCAACAGTATGGAGGCCCAGATTGGCCGACCTTTACTGTATGCAGCGACTGCTAGAGAAATCTGGGATGCAACCAGGGACTTGTACTCGAAACGACAAAACGCATCCCGGTTGTACACGTTACACAAACATGTCCATGAATGCAAGCAAGGGACCATGGACGTTACTTCCTACTTTAATAAACTATCAGTGTTTTGGCAAGAGATGGATTTGTGCCAGGAGATTGTCTGGAACTGCGCATAAGATAGGACGCAGTATTTGAAACTTGAAGAGGCAGATCGGGTTTATGTGTTTTTGGCTGGATTGAACCAAAAATTTGATAGTGGTTGGAGAAGCATATTGGGTCAACGACCTACCCTGTCTCTTAGAGAGGTGTGTTCAGAGATTCGACTAGAAGAAGACCAATCACATGTTATGAACAATCCTGTGACCACCTCTATTGATGCATCAGCCTTTGTTTCAAAGGCGTCCAATTTCGACAGTGATAAAAAGCCCATACCTGTCTGTGAGCATTGTAAGAAGCCGTGGCATACGAAGGACCAATGTTGGAAGCTGCACGGCAGGCCCCCAAACAGTAAGAAACGAAAGTCACATGACAGATCAAACTCTGGGCGTGCTCTTGTAAGTGATTCTGTTACTGAGACTACACAACATCAGTCCTCAGCTAATAGTAAGACCAATTTGAATGCTGTCGGGATGAATGCCATTGCTCAATTAGGTACATTCCCATCTTTTGGCCTTATTAGCATTAATGGCAAAAAACCCTGAATCATAGATTCAGAGGCCACAAATCATCTCATTGGTTCTTTAGAGTTGTTTGTTTCATACTGTCCGAGTGCGGGGAATGAACGTACCAGAATTGCAGATGGGTATTTTGCCCCAGTTGCAGGGAAAGGGAATACCTCCCCGTTTGATGGTTTTGTATTACGTGATAAAAGATTATATGTGCCTAAAATCTCATATAATCTTTTATCAGTCAGTAAAATTACAAGAGATTGGAATTGTAAGGTTATTTTCTCACCAGATTCTGTTGTGTTTCAGGATCAGAAGTCGGGGATGACGATTGGCACTGCCCAGTACGATAGGGGGCTCTACTTCCTTTCTGACGATGCTTCTTCTAGGAAGGATCACAACACTGGTTTTATGTCTTTAAATTTTTTTACTTCTAAAAATGACTTTATGTTATGGCATTATCGTTTAGGACATCTGAACTTTCAGTATATGAAATATTTATTTCCACATTTATTCCGCAATATTAATATAATGTCTCTAAATTGTGATGTATGCTTTTGTTCCAAACAAAGTCGTATTTTGTTTCGTTCTCAACCTTATAAGCCGTCCAGTCCCTTCTCCTTCATTCATAGTGATGTCTGGGGACCATAACTAACTACTACCTCTATTGGTAAACGTTGGTTCGTCATCTTCATAGATGACCATACACACCTTACTTGGGTGTTCTTACTCGCCGATAAGTCAGAGGTGTTTTCTACCTTTAAACAATTTTATACCATGGTTGAAACCCAGTTCCATGCCAAAATTGGGATTTTGAGGAGTGATAATAGACGAAAGTTCTTTAACACATTTTTCCATGACTTTCTTGTGTCTAAGGGAATTGTCCACCAGAGTTTGTGTGCTTATACTCCCCAACAAAATGGAGTAGCTGAGTGTAAAAATCGCCATCTGGTGGAGGTTGTCCGATCTTTAATATTGTCTGCTACTCTTCCGTCCTACCTGTGGGGGGATGCCATTCTTACAGCGACTCACCTCATCAACCGTATGTCTTATCGTGTTCTTTACTTTCAAATCCCTTGGACCTTTTCAAAGAATCCTTTCAGACTACTTGCCTGATTTCTGATGTACCCCTCTGTGTCTTCGGCTGTGTCGCATTTGTCCACTCCCATGGCCCAAATCGCACAAAAGTCCACCCTTGTGCTAAAAAATGTATCTTTGTTGGATACCCTCTTCACCAACGTGGGTATAAATGCTATCATCCGTCCTCTCGAAAATACTTTATCTCCATGGACATTACTTTCATTGAAGACCAACCTTTCTTTCCCGTTAGTCATCTTTAGGGGGAGAGCCTAAGTGAAGAGCCTAACTGGTCCACTTATGATATTCCCTTAGGGGATTCCACCCTGATTCCTTCTACTAGTTCTGAAAAAGCCTGTCCTATCCTCCCTACCAACCAGATTCCTTGGATAACCTACTATAGGAAGAATCGTAGAAAGGAAGAATTGCCACCTGTTGAGCAGCCGGCTCCGGTCCAGGAATCAAACCCTAAATTTGGTTTAGGTACGTGTATTCCTGAAACTAATGATGTTGATATATGTATGGAGACTAACGAGTGCAGGGAAAAAAAGGATGAAAAAGGTGGAGGTGGTAATACTGAATATGTGACAAATGTAGAAACAGCTGAGAGTGATAATAGTAAAGGGAAAAGAATATTCTCCAAAAAAAAAAAAATGCAGTTGGACCATGAATGTTGGACATCATCTTGAAAATTATATGGCATAAGTTTCATTTTACGAAATATTGGTAACGTTGAGCATTGTAAAATTCATGGGTGGGTCCAAATTCAAGAAAAATTCAGAGGTAGTATGGAGAAACACACGTAAAGTTAGAGCCTTAAATTCTAAGTTGATATTATTCGAGAAATATATTCCAATTGAGAAATAATCAAGTCATGTTTGGCCTGACATTCTATAGTCTCAAGTGCCCCAAACTACCCTGGCATTGCTTGAGTTACATGTGGTTGTTAGAGCAAGGATATTATAATTAGTCTCATTCGACGACTCCAAGGAAAAATAATAAATAATACCTCAAAGTGAACCCTAACCTTATCCTTGTGTGCTTAGATGAACTATACCCTCTAGATATTAGGGTGTAATAGACTCGATAACATACTAGCATGATGAACTTTCATGCAAGAAAACTCGAAAAGTGAGACCAAATCAAGATTTGTAAGGGTATAAATCTACGAGAGGATGATGATGACGACGAACACGTGCAAGTTTCCACGTCAACAAAAATCGTGATCAAAATTCTAGGTCAAAAAGTAAATTAATATGAACATGAATAAACAACCAATGGGATTATATTATGTTGATGAAGACAAGAGATCATGAAAGAATTACTAGAATAAAATAATGTGGTAAAACATGGTAGGCTTGATGGTATAACAAAATAACAGAGTTGGTGCTGGTGGATGGATGAAAAAGGATTAAAAAGGAAAAGAGAAAAAAACCCAAAGAACTTTTAGATTATTTTATTTTATTTCAAGGAAAAGATAAAAAAGAAGAATAGGGTTTCATGGGAGTGAAATGGATTTAAACAGAAGCAAAAGTGAGTGTCCTTTTGGCAATAATGATCAGCTTCTAATTCTAAAGCATATCATGATATATGCATTATTATTCACTTTGGGGGGGAACACAGCCAGGCTTGGCTAGCTGTTCATCATTTCAATCAATACAATAAATGATCAATTGCTTCAAAGAAAAAAACAATAAATGATTAAGGATAACAGTATTGTCCAAAAACACATATAGAGAATATGTTTAATAGTTAATCAATCACCACTTACTTCTCTGAACTCATTGATTTGTAGTTGTGACCTATAATTGTGATTAATTGACAACTAAATGGTCCAGATTGTTATGACTATTTTGGCTTGAGAAGTTTCAACTAAACAAGTGTGGTTTTAGGTCTATTTGATTGAATGGAATGTTTGAGTGTTGATTAACGTGGATATAATAATAATAACAATAACAATGATGCATTCTACATTCCTTGCAGTACTTCTGCAGTTCATTGAATTATCCAATCAATATTTTTAATGTGACAAACGTCAATTTTTTTAAATAATAATTTTTATTTTTTATTATGAAAATAAAAGAGATGCATGAAGATGTGGGTGTGACTTCTACTTAAAAACGTTCATTTTTTTCGTAGAGACCCCTATTCTATGTTTAAGATGGGAATGAGGGATAAAGAGGGGGGAAATTTCGTGTACGCTGAATGGGGATGGAGAATTGTCCCTATTTCCATCTCCATCCCAATTTCCTTTTTAAAAAATTTATTATAATAATTTATTGTTATGCTATTATTCTTATTATAAAAAGAGAAATTTTTTCAGATAAAAAAAAAAGTTAAATTATTTACAGAAATAGTAAAAAAAAATTGATAGACAGTGAGACTTCTATCAACATCTTCAGTGATAGACTTCTATCAGTTTCAATCACTCATAGACAATGATAGATTTTTATCAATCTCTATCAGCATCTATAAAAAATATTAAAAGTTTGCTATTTAGTGTAAATAGTTTTCCTTATTTTTTTATTTTTGAAAATCCCTCTTATATAAATATTATATTTGAATTTTAAGTTTTATTATTTACCGGTCAAAAATAATATGTTTGAATTGAACATTTAAATTTAGATTATATATATAAATAATTTGATAGGTAATTATTTCCTTCTATAAAAAAATTTAAGTTATTTCTCTATAAATTTAAATTGTCATTGTGAAAATATTCTTTTAAAAAAATTAGCGAGAAATTTAATTATTTAATTAAGTTTTTCTATAATGGTTATTTAAGTTAATTGATGTTTTTAGGAAAAAAAAAATTAGAAAAAAAGAAAAATTGTTATAAATAGAAAAATACAAAAACTATTTACAATCTATAGAAAAAGCAAAAAAAAAAAAAAAAAAAAAAAAAAAAAAGAAAAAAGCCACACGCTAATGATCAACTTTCTCTCTTTAAAAATTTTCTAAAATACCCTTTTAGACTTGAACTCTGTGTGCGGGCATAAGTGATTTTTCTTCGCATCTTCTTCTTCCTCGTCTATGACATCTTCTTCTTCCTCTCGTTTACGGTGTCTTCTTCTTCTTTGACTATGACTTCACTCTCCTTCAGCGTCTTCGACATTTTTGTCCTCTCATTTTTCTTCTTAATCATCGGTATGTTGTCCTTCTTCTTCTCGTGTTTCTTATTCTTCTCTTTTTTCTTTATCGTCATCATCATTTTCTTCATCATCTTCTTCTTCTCTTCTCTTCTAGGTTTTCAAAATTGTTTTAGGTTTTTCTTATTTAGTTCTTCTTAGTGATGTTCTTCTTGTTTCTTCTTTTTTAATGGAATTCAACCGCTCAATTCAACTGATAGTCATTTGGAATTCAAGTGATCTCAATTAAAATGTATCAGAATGTAGCTAATTGGATTTCAAATCGAATAGACTGTGATAGAGTTGTTGGGGTTAATGCCCTAAATCTCGTAGGATCCTATAGTTTGTAAACATTGTTGAACAAACTCTTTATGTATTTAATAAAATATTTGATATTTTATTCTTTGTCTATAAAATATTTGATATTTTAGTTGCATTAACCACAAACCAATAAACTAATATCCAAAGTTATCTCTGTAACTTAAACATGTATGTGGAGACTTACGGGTGGATCATGTTTAAGTGATAACCTAAATGGTCTGTAGTATATGTATAAGGTTGGGTACCTTATCTTGGTGACACTACGAGTATAACCCGTTTTGTAGGTGTTACAATTGTTGTAAAGTGCTACAAATAATCTGATCCTGATCATTCATGTATTAGACATGTGAGCGAGGATATTCTATACAAAGAAGTTTGTATAAAACCGGACCACGAAATGTTTAGTTTCATTATATAACACCGTTCATAATAGAGACTTACATTTCACCAGGATGATCATAGGTAACATGTTCTGAATCCTAAGTGAGTTGTGAACTCCTACCTATGAGGGCAGTCCTTTGATTTGTATAGGTGAGAGTGGCCAGATCGTCGACTTAACAAGCCTACCATTTTGGGGATTCGTCTGATTGGGGAGCTAGGAACACAACTATACAAGATGGAATTCACTTCTTCCCCGAGGCAAAGATAAATAGATAAATTGCTCATTTAAGTGGGACTATGATCTATTGTTCATTAGAGGGATCAGTGGTACTTAAGAAGTTAGATGTAACTACATGGACAAAATGGTAATTTGATCCAGCCGTACTTATGAGCAATTTGTGAGGGGTTATTGTACTGTTGATTGGTTATATCTAGTGGATACAGAAATATATCTATAGTGCGAAGAGTGCAGCTGTCAGTCTTTAGTGAAGTGTCTAACAGTTAACAGATGGTAAATAATGTAATTCATGAGTTTAATTAATTATTCATGTACCGTTGGAGCTTTAAGTTATAGGTCCATGAGGTTTCCTTGGTAGCTCAAAAGGATTTAGTTGAGAATCAGTTTTTGGATTAATTTGAATTGTTCAAATTAATAGAGTGATTTAATTATAAATGATATAATTAAATTGTTTCAGTTATATGTGATATAATTGTCATAATGTATTTGATACATTAAAGCTTATTGGGAGAAAATAAATATTTGAATGAGATTCAAATATATTTTCTATGAATGAGATTCATAGTTGTAAAATTTAATATAAATATGATTTATATTAAATGTCATATAATAGAGAAAAGAAACTGTAGTTTATATTGTATGTGATACAATATTAAAACTATAGGTTATATGTTATATTTGATATAACATATAATATAATATATGTATAATATGATAAGTTAGTTATCATATTTATATTATTATTATTTTAATAATAAGGAAGGGAGTTACAACTCCATTCCCCATCTTTTTCTCCACTCACTTTAGTGGAGGTGGTTATTTTTTTGGCAAAAAGAGAATAAAAAGAAAATCATTTTCTTCTTGTTCGGTTTATTGTTGTTAAACGATTGCGAGAGAAAGATTATAGAAATGTTTTGTGATTTGGTATTCGATAGAGGGTTCTCAATCTTCTTCCTCCTCTACCTTAAACGTTCTCTCTAAATCAAAATAGTCAAAGCCCACCACTCTTGGGTTCTCACCTTGAGAATACCAAAGTTTCATTTATCTTGTGTCCGGGTTTTCTGGTTCGAGGTTATTTTAAAGAAGGTCTTCAAAAGGTTCGTGATTTCGTTCGAGGGAGGATTGTGAAGAAAAGGTTCTACAAAGGTGATACTTCTTGAATTCTTTTCTTATAAAGGATGTTGTAATTTAATTTAAATGCATATCTAGTTGTTAGTTTACTATAAACTTTGTATTCAATAATTTATGGAATTTTCTCGATCCGCTTCCGCTCAAGGTTCTCTCATATGAGTTCTTTCAAGAGTTCTGTCACTATCTATCAATGATAGATTATGATAGAACTCTATCTTTTCTCTAAAATTCACTTGTTGTATTTGTGTTCTTTTCAAATTTTTCTTAATTTTTATTCTTCTTTGTCTTTGATTTTTTGTTGATATGTATATACAGTGATAAATGTATTTGGTGTGAATATGTACGAATGTGAAAATTTCTCTATCACTAATAGACAGTGATAAAGCTATATACATATTTTCACTATTAGTTTCTTATACATTTTTTTCTTTTTTCTTTTTTTTTTTCTTTTGCAATAACTTGATATCATGGTTAATGTTCCTTGTAACATCCGGTGCATTCGTAAATTAAATTCAACATTTTTTTTTGTAATATTTGAGGATATATTTGTTAATGTTGAAATTTGACTTTGAAGAGAAAGAAGAAAGGATTTTAAATATATATATATATATATACATATGTTGGTGTATTGAAGGAAATGATAAAATGAAATGAAATAAAATATAATGGAATAAAATAAAATAAAGTTTTATTATGTTGTGAATTTGAGGAATACAACGGGAACATGGATATAGAGAAAATAATAATATATTTATATAATAATATTAAATATATAAAATAAAATAACTAAAATCATGAAATTGGATAATATGAAAATTAGTGGAAGTGAAATTCTCACCAATGTATGTGTGATTTTAAGACTCCAAATGTCACTATTTATAACCAGCAAATAGAATGTGGACTTACATGGATACTAAGTATGAATAATTACAAGGTGCATGGACAATATGAAGGGTGACACATGGCTTTAGGACACTAAGTAATGGGCATCTATTTATTATTATAATATTCATAATACTCTCCCTTAGATGCTCATATATATATATGAAATATGCCTCATTAAAACTTTAGTAGGGAAAATCCAATGGAAAAAAACTTTACTAAACATACAATACATACTCCTAAAAGAATACAATATATTTATTCCCCTCATGAAAACATTACTTAAGTTCTCTGAGTCGCCGCATTCCAATGTTGTGCACCAATTTTTCAAAAATTGCGGTTGGAAATGCCTTTGTAAATAAGGCTGTCAAGTTATCTTCCGAACAATTTTTTGTACAGTAATATTGTCATTTTCTTCAAGATCATGAGTGTAGAAAAACTTCAGTGAAATATGCTTTGTTCTATCTTCTTTAATGTATCTTTCCTTGATTTGGGCTATGCAAGCTATGTTGTCTTCGTATAATATTGTTGGAAGATTTTTATTAGAAGACAAGCCACACGTTTCACGAATGTGCTAAGTCATTGACCTTAGCCATACACATTCTTGACTAGCCTCGTGAATTGCAAGAATTTCAGCATGATTTATGGAAGTAGCCGTTATGGTCTGTTTTACTGATCGCCATGATATAGCAGTTCCTCCACATGTGAACAGATAACCTGTTTGAGATCTAGCTTTGTGTGGATCAAATAAATATCCAGAATCTGCATAACCAACTAGATCAAAATTTGATTTATTTGAATAAAAGAAACCCATATGGATTGTTCCTTAGAGATAACGGAGTATATACTTAATTCCATTTCAATGTCTTTTTGTAAGAGAATAACTATATCTAGCTAATAAATTTACTAAAAATGCAAAATCTGGTCTTGTACTATTAGCAAGATACGTAAGTGCACCAATTGCACTAAGATATGGTACCTCAGGGCCAAGAAGTTCTTCATTATCTTCTCGAGGTCGAAATATATCTTTCTTTATATCCAATAAACGAACTTCCATTAGAATATTTAATGGATGTATTTTGTCCATATAAAATCCTTTCAAAATTTTTCCTGTATAAGTTGACTAGTGAATAAATATTCCATCTGCTAAATGCTCAATTTACAAACCAAGGCAAAATTTTGTTTTTCCGATATCTTTCATCTCAGATTCTCTTTTAAGATATTCTATTGCCTTTGAAAGCTCTTCAGAAGTTCCAATTATATTCAAGTCATCAACATATATATAGTTATAATAGAAAATCCTGATTGTGATTTCTTTATAAAATCATGGACATATTGGATTATTTTGATATCATTCTTTCAATATATCTACTCAAGTGATTGTACCACATCCATCCTGATTGTTTCAATCCATATAGTGATATCTGTAACTTTGTTGAATACTGTTCCCGGGAATTTGATGTATGTGTTTCAGGTACCTTAAATCTTTCTGGGATTCTCATATAAATATCATTATCAAGAGATCCATATAAATATGTTGTGACTACATCCATAAGATGCATATCTAGAATTTTATACACAGTCAAGCCAATTAAATATTTTAATGTAATTGCATCCACCACCAGAGAATACGTCTTCTCAAAATTAATACCAGGTCTTTGTGAAAAACCTTGTGCAACTGGTCTTGCTTTATATCTTGTGACCTCATTATTTTCATTTTTTTTCCTCACAAATACCCATTTGTATCTCACAGGTTTAACACCTTCTGGTGTTCAAACTACTGGTCCAAAAACCTGACGTTTTGAAAGTGAGTTTAATTCTATCTCGATTGCTTCTTTCTACTGAAGCCAATCTTTTATATGTCGACATTCTTCAACAAATTTTGGTTAAGGATCCTCATTTTCAGATATAATATCAAGAGCAATATTATATGCAAAAATGTTGTCAATAATTACATTTGTTCAATTCCATATTTTTCCTGATATGACATAGTTTATTGAAATCTCATTATTATCTTTATATATTTCATCTTTCTCACTAGTCATGTCAAAGATTTCTTTATGGGTATTTACATCCTCAGCCAAGTCTTCTTGACTATTAATTATTTTTCTTTTCTGAGGATTTTTATCTTTGGAACCCACTGGTCTACCACGCTTCTGGCATGTTCCAGACTCATTAGTGACAACTTACTGTATTGGGATACTAATTTTTTATGGAACATTTGTAGCTAGTATATGTGATTTAGTTACTTTCTTTGCATCTATAAATGCATTGGTAGTTGATTTGCTATATTTTGCAAATGAATTATTTTATGAACTTCAAGTTCACATTGATCTGTACGGAGATCTAAATAAGACAATACTGATGCATTCTATGTAATTTCCTTTTCCAACTTCTTAATTCCTCCCCCAAATGTTGGAAAATTTTTTCTCATTAAAATGACAATCAACAAATCATACAATAAATACATCACCTGTCAGGGGTTCAAGATATTTAATAATTGATGGGGAATCATATCCAACATATATTCCTAACCTCCTTTGAAGACCCATGTTAGTACGTTGTGGTGGAGCAATTGGAACATATATTGCACACCCAAAAATTCTCAGATAGGAAATATTTGGCCCATGACCATAAGCTAATTGTAATGGCGAGCAATTGGAACATCTTAGTGTGTTGGCCTAATGCGTACAGATGAAGGAAGCTTAGCTCTCATAAGTAATGGTCTTGCAATTAATTACAAACGTTTTATAAATAATTATGCTAAACCATTTTGTGTATGAACATGAGCTACAGGATGTTCAACACTTATCCTAATTGACATACAATAATTATCAAAAGCTTGAGATGTAAATTCACCAGCATTATTAAGACGAATGGTCTTAATTGTATAATCAGGAAATTGTGCTCTTAACTTAATTATTTGATCAAGTAATCTTGTAAATGCAAGATTTCGATTTGATAATAAGCGCACGTGTGACCATCTAATGGATGCATCTATTAATACTATAAAATATCTAAATGGTCCACTTGGTGGGTTAATGAGTCCACATATATCACCATGAATTTGTTCTAAATATGCAGGTGATTCAGTCTCCACTTTAGCTGGTGATGGTCTAATTATCAATTTTCCTTGAGAGCAAGCATCACATGATAATTCATTAGATTGAAGAATCTTCTTGTTCTTCAATGGGTGTCCATTTGAATTCTCAATAATTCTTCTCATCATTATAGATCCTGGATGACCCAATCAGTCATGCTAAATTGTAAATATGTCTGGATTCATGAACTTCAGGTTCATTGTTGCACATGTTTCAATTACTCGTATATGAGTATAATACAATCCAGAAGATAAAGCAGACAACTCTTCCAATATACGTTTTTCATTTGAGACAGTGGATATGATATATAGATATTCCACATTATTCTTACTATTAGTCTCAATATGATAACCATTGTAACGTATATCTTTAAAACTTAGAAGATTTCTCTTTGATTGACTAGAGAACAATGCATTATCAATTGTAAATTTTGTTCCTCTAGGCAAAATAATATTTGCTTTTCCAAAACCGTCGATCAAGTTTGCAGAACCTGATATTGCATATACTTTTGCTTTCAGCATTCTCAATTTGGAAAAGTATTTTTTATTTGTAAGTATTGTGTGTGTAGTTGCACTGTCTGCCAGACATAGATCTTCTTTGCTCTTTTCTGAAACATTCAACATATGAAAATGATCCATATTTCTTCAGAACTTACCTTTAGCAGGAAAAACGACAGAAGCTCGTGTTGATAACGTGTTGTGAATTTGAGGAGTACAATGAGAACATAGATATAGAGAAAATATAATATAATAATATTAAATATATATAATATAATATAATATAAAATAACTAAAATCATTAAATTTTATAATATGAAAATTAGTGGAAGTGGAATTCTCACCAATGTATGTATGATTTTAAGATCCACCAAATACCACTATTTATAGGCAAAGTAGCAAGTAGGATGTGAACTTACATGGACACCAAGTATGAATAATTACAAAGTACATGAACAATATGAAGGGTGACACATGGCTTTGGGACACTAAGCAATGGGTATTTATTTATTATTATAATGTTCATATTATATTATATTTTATTCTTTTATTAAAAATAATCTTTTTTTAAAAAAAATTAAATCTTTTCTCTTTCCCATTCTCTTTGGGACACCCAACTGCACCGCCTGGTCTCTTTCTTCTGCCGCTACCGTTGCTGCTTGTGCCGAAAATCTCGCGATTTAGGTAAGATATGAGTCAATTGAATTTTCTTTGAGGATTTTTTATACTCAGTTGATTTTGGCTAAAATAGTTTATACCCATCATGTTTGGGCCATAGATTCGAGTTTTGGAAGAGTCTTAAAATCGAAAGCGAGTTGTGTGACGTTACAAAAGGTGTTTCAGGTTGGACGATCAAATTTGATTATGGAATTGATTTTGGACTAAGCCACAACTTTGGTAAGTCATATTGGGGTTCGTTGGATTAATTTTGTACGTTTTGGTTTCGACCCCAAGGATTTAAACGTAGTATTGTGTTTTGTGTTAGGGGGATTGATTCAAGATTTACTTTGTTGGAGACTAATCGCTTGGGATAATTTTGGAATTTCGATTCGAGATAAGTAATCTTACTATTGGAACTTCCTATATGTCAGACAATGAAATTTAAATTTTATTTGAGATTATGAGGTTATTCGTATAGAATTGCATGAGGATAAATAATTTGCTCTGATTATGTATGAATGATGTCATGAATGCTAGCACGAACCATGTTATAGTTATTTATATGATTAGCTGGATGAACTGAGAGCATGATGAGATGTATTTTAATGTTATGGGTTATGTCAAGATGCATGTGATATTTATGATTGTAATAGTAGCCTTACCGATAGTTAGTTACCCACTAGGGGTTGGTGAGCTCCTTCAAGGTTCACCAGAGGTTGTGTTTCCTTCCAAAATCACCAGAGGTTTGTGTTTTCTTCAGGATTCATCAGATGTTGTGTTTCCTTTGAGATTCACTAGAGGTTGTGTTTCCTTCGGGATTCACCAGAGGTTTGTGTTTCCTTCGGGAGTGTCCATAGAGGTTGTGTTTTCTACGAGATTCACCAGAGGTTTGTGTTTCCTTCAAGATTCACCAGAGATTATGTTTCCTTCGGGATTCACCAGAGGTTGTGTTTCCTTTGGGATTCACCAGAGGTTGTGGGTATCGTTAAGCTACGATAAGATAGATTCATCTATTCATTTATTTACTATTATATAAAAACTAGAGGATTATGTACGTCCCACTAGAGGATGGCATCTAGAGGACATAGATGCTTAGCCTAACCTCGGTAGTGGGGTTACTTACTAAGTATTTTATACTCATCATTTTCATGTTTATTTTTCAGATAAGGGTAAGGACATGCCGACGAATGACAAGCGGAATCCGTGATTGAGCTACTGGGACTAGTCATATACTTCCGCTCATGTTTTCAAGATTTTTCTATGTTTTAGTTTCTTGTTTGACATTTAAAACTCACAATTTTCTAGATTGGTTTTATGATTTTGTTGTAAGTATCTTGTTGGGGAAAATTAGGGGTATTGCACACAATCATATGTGGTACATGGCTTAAGCTATGCGTTTATGCCCATGCGTCGGAGGTCATGCGTTGGAATGAAAAGTATGCGTTAATCTAGTATGCAATGACCACACGTTCCTATCACAAGTTTTCTTACGTTTGCGCTAAGTATAACGAGAACGCAAGTTTCTCGGGTAATCCGAGGTCGAACACAGGGACTTGTCACTTAATAATGCTTGTGAAGCAATGCATTTGAGGCGATGAATAAAAGTAAAAAGAAGAAGTTTAATGGATTACAGAAAACTCTGATGGAAAAATAGGCATGCGCAGCGGAAATGAGAATCGATTTTACTCTAATTGCACAAATTAAACATGCAAACCTAAATAAATTAATTAGGGTTATTTTGAAATAGTACCTTTGAAGCTCCCGAAACTCGTCTATCTCCATGATGCGTTGTTTTTCTAAATGAAAATATGGATGATATACATTGATGGAATTGCGTTGTGCACTCAAGTTTCCCGAGCGTAATGCAAGTGTAAATTCCTCTGAGTTTCCTAGTAAGTCCAGGGTCGAACACAGGGACTTGTGAAAATAGTTGCATTGGTGATTTTTATGAAGACTTGCAGTAACCAGTTAAATAAATAAATCATTGGGTTTGTTGTTTGTGTTGATGAAAATAAATAACGAATGCGGCAGAGTTTGAAAAGAGTTGGTAAATGGGAAATACGATGAATATGTGGTGAACGGGTTGAGAAAAGTTTCGACTAACACTCCTTAGAATGTGTTCATGCCTTGCGATCATGCAACATGCATACAATAGTAAACCACCTCTCGGAGTGAATGCTACGGCTTTTAAAATTAGAACGCATGCGATAAATATGAGATAAGTCTATAGGGTTTACACATAAACCTCTATCTCTATTTATGCGATGACAATATGACATTAACACAAATATGTGACCACATAATATCATTCCCATTCCTAGGATGCATGCGATACAAGTTGACAAACAAAGCTTATCTCTAAGCCTGTATCTCTTTTTTATGCAAGCCTAATCTTGCTCTTTCGAGTCCAGATTCTAACCTAGCTCTCTCGAGACATTAGGTTATTTCTTTAGATTCTCTCTCGAGTAACTCTAAAGGGTATTTTGCACAACATAAAACAAGACGATCGCAAGTAATGATCTTCCTAGGTCATGTTAGCTTAGTTATTCTCAACCCATTCAACTAGTTTAACTACTCATGCGTATTAAGAGAGTGAGCAGATGTAGAAATAGAACTTCTATTGAATAGATATGGGATGAAGTACAAAATAACAATGCAAGTATAGTAAAGAGCCTGGTAGCAATTTCTTGCTGCCAGACGTTTATACTGTTTCTACTCGTGCTCTAAAGATATTCTCACTCTCGTGGTAGTCGACCCACTCTCTGCTCTTACACCCCAAGGTTCTCTCTCGAGCTGCCCTAGGTGATCTCCGGTGCAACCACTATTCTCTTGCTCCGCCGTAAAATGGAAAAGAAAACTATAAACAAAAGCACTGGTGAACTTGTTAACTGATCAACCCCTTTTCTGAAGATTGCACTTAGTATTTATAGGGCATCAATGGTGAAAGGCGGCTTCTCTCTCCCGGTTGTACAGATGGGACAACTTTAATTCCTGATTGACGCACCGAATGATTGTTACCAATAAAGCTGAATGTACTTTGTGACCGTTATCGGATGTCAACTTAATTTGGATCCGACTGTCATCAGCTTTCTATCCCCTCGCTCTTAATTATCCTTTCACCCGGATGCGCCAACTATATTGCGCCAACCAAGTTGCGGTGATTCTTCTTGGGCGAATGTTTGCGAGCACGATCAACGCAAAGTCTTGCGGTGAAGTTGCGCTCGACCAATGTACTCCTATGATCGCAATCTCTGCATTGCGTTAACGCATATTCTGCACAAAAATGTAAAGATCAACTACTCTAATGCGTTGGACGCATGCGACCGCAATATTATAGAATTTATGCTTAATGGATGCAATTTAACATATTTCATCAACGCAATCCAATATTGTTTAAGAACTTAGTACTATGATAACGTGCATTTCTGCCCATTATCACACCCCCATATTTAAACAATGCTTGTCCTCAAGCATAAGCTAAAGATTCCTTTAGCAAGTTAATCGCAAAGTTTTCTTTCCTAGAATGAACACTTTAGCTTGGCCATTCGTTTGCGGATGGTATGCGGTGGCCACTTTGTGTGATCCTTCATCACTTATGATGGCACGGGGAGTGCCAAAACGAGTGAAAATATTTTCTTCAGGAATTGGGAGTCTACTGCCGCATCACTTGCAGCGCATGCAACCGCCTCTACCCACTTGGAGTTTGCTTTGAGTAAAGAATCTTATCTGAGGAATGCCCGTAGCTTTAATCAAATAGGCCATAGATATAGATCGAGATTCACTCATAAGACAAGAGACATAGTCGATGGCTAATAAAATATAGCGCTTACCGTTCGAAGGAGGGAATGGTCCCATGAAATCAATCCCCCATACATCAAATAGTTCCAGCTCCAAGATAGCGTTCATTGGCATTGTGTTCTTCCATGAAAAGTTGCCTGTGCGTTGACACTTATCACATTTCATTGTGTAGTCGGCAGCATCTTTAAACAATGAAGGCCAAAAGAATCCACTCTTCAAAACTTTGGCTGCAGTACGTTGCCCTCCGAAGTGCCCTCCATATCGCGAATCGTGGCACTGTGACAATATGCATTGTTGAGCAGCATCTGGTACGCATAATTGAATGATTTGGTCTGCACCTCTTTTATACAGATTCGGCTCATCCCAATAATAGTGTTTGCATTTATTCTTGAGCTTCTTCCGTTGATGGTATATGTAATCTTCAGGGAATTATTCACAAACCAAATAATTAACGATGTTCGCATACCAGGGTAATTCTTCTATGTGAAACAACTGCTCATCTGGAAACACAGCACTCACCTCAGATTCATTGCGGTCAACCTCGGGATTTTTCAATTTGGACAAGTGATCCGCAATTTGATTCTATTTCCCCTTCTGATCAATTATTTCAATATCGAATTCTTGAAGGAGGAGAACCCATCTGATCAACCTCGGCTTTGCATCCTTCTTTGTCATTAAATATTTAATTGTCGAGTGATCAGTGTGAATCAGTACCTTTGTTCCCAACAGATATGCCCTGAATTTCTCCAATGCAAAAATCACAGGTAGGAGTTCTTTTTCAGTGGTGGTATAATTTATTTGAGCAGGATTTAGAGTTTTACTCGCATATGCGATGAGGTGCAAAATAGGTTTCTTCTTTTGTGCTAATGCAGCCTCTATCGCATACCCGCTTGTGTCGCACATGATTTCAAATGGCATTGTCCAATCTGGCGCAATTAGTACGGGCGCAGTAATCAGTGCATCTTTTAATACTCTAAATGTGTTGAGGCAATTGTTGTGAAACTCAAATTTCCTGTCCGTCTCTAACAATGCACTCAATGGTCGTGCCATCTTAGAAAAGTCCTTAACAAATCGTCTATAGAATTCAGCATGCCCCAAGAAGCTTCGCACAGCCTTCACGCTGGTTAGAGGTGGGAGTTTTTCAGTTGCTTCAATCTTTTCTTTGTCCACCTCCAACCCTTCTCGAGAAACCTTGTATCCCAACAGTATACCCTCTTTTACCATGAAGTGACATTTTTCCCAGTTGAGCACCGGTTCGTCTCTTCACATCTTTTCAGAATTTTCTCCAAATTGGCCAGTCAAACTTCATAAGTATTTCCATAAACGGAGAAGTCATTTATAAATATTTCCACTGAGTCCTCGAGAAAATCTGAAAAGATCGCCATCATGCATCTCTGGAACGTGCTCGATGAATTATAGAGGCCAAATGACATGTGGCGAAAAGCGAATATCCCATATGGGTAGGTGAATGTGGTCTTTTCTTGATCTTCAGAAGCTATCATGATTTGATTGTACCCTGCATATTCATCCAAGAAGCAGTAAAAATCATTCCTTGCTAGTTTGTCTAGCATTTGATCAATGAATGATAGAGGGAAGTGATCTTTCTTTGTGGTCGCATTCAATTTGCGGTAGTCCATACATATGCGCCATCTAGTGATGGTTCTTTGTAGTATTAATTCATTGTTCTTATTGGGGACTACCTTCATTCCGCCCTTCTTCAGCACACATTGCATGGGGCTGACCCACGTGCTATCTGTAATGGGATAGATAATGCTTGCATCCAGCCATTTTATAATCTCCTTCTTGACGAATTTCTTCATCACAGGGTTAAGTCTGCATTGATTTTCCATAGTTGCTTTGTGGTTGTTCTCAAGATGAATGTGGTGCATGCAGTACGCGAGGCTAATTCCTCTGATGTCAGCGAGCGTCCAGCCAATTGCTCGCACATGTTTCTTGAGAATGCTCATCAATGCATTATCTTGATCTTCGTTGAGCGTAGAGGAAATTATCATTGGCAGCTTCTCATTCTGCCCTAGAAATGCGTACTTCAATTGTGTTAGTAGGGTCTTCAGTTCAAGTGTTGGTGGTTTCATGAGGGAAGTTTGCGTTGTTTTTATTTCTTCTTTAGGCTCTTCTTCTTGCGTTGCGATCATTTCTTCTTCTTTGTTTGTTTTTGCTACGATCGCATTGCAGGCAGCTACGGATGCGTTGGCATCCTCTTCTTCACACTCTTCATCAGACTTTTCTTCTTCAATCAAATTCAGGTCATCGTCAGAATCTTGTAGGTCTTCCCCATCCGGGAATTTTATGGCACGGATTATATTAAATTTGAGCTTCTATTCGTTTCTGCTCAAAGTGATTTCTCCCTTGTGCACATCAATTTGAGCACGACCCGTTGATAGGAAAGGTCGCCCCAAAATAATAGGTACATCCTTGTCAGCCTCATAATCTAGGATGATGAAGTCAACTGCAAAATAAATTTATCAATCGTGATCAGCATATCCTTCACCTTACTTTCTAGATGAACCAGAGATCTGTCAGCCAATTGGAGAGTCACGAATGTGGGCACGAGTTGTCCCAAATTTAATTGTTTAAAAATTGACAACGGCATCAAATTTATGTTGGCCCCCAAGTCACACAGGGCTTGCCCAATATAGAGTCCTCCTATGGAGCAAGGATTGAAGCTCCCAGGATCGATCATCTTCGGTGGAATAATAGATTTGGAACTTTGCGTTAATGACACCGTGTAACTTTTCCAGTGCCTTTTTTCTTAGTTACCATGTCCTTCAGAAACTTGGCATAGGCAGACATTTCCTCAATCGCTTCACTGAAAGGAATGTTAACATGTAATTGCTTTAACATAGATAAGAAGTGTTGGTACTGTACCTCTTCGTTTTTCTTCTTTCTTAGCCTCTGAGGGAAAGGTGGTAACTAGACTTTCATAGTTTCCGTTTCATTTGAATTTGAGGTCGACGTAACCTTAGGTTCCACTGCTTCGTTTTCTTTTTCCTCTTCCTATGTTACCGCAATCTCAGGCTCGGTTGCAATGGAAGTTGTTCTACTCTGATCCTTCTTTTCTCCTTCCACAGTCCTTCCACTGCACAATGTCACAACCTGACACTGCTCCTTACCTGATCCCCCTGGGTTGCGTAGAAGTTCGGTAGAACTTGGCAACACCCCCTGCGGTCTACTTTTCAGCTTATTCGTAATCTTGCCTATTTGTAATTCAAGGTTGTGGATGGACGTAGCCTGACTATCAAGCACTGTCTCGTTTTTCTCTATATATTGCTTCAATAGGCTCTCGAGAGAGGAAGATTGCGTTGGTTGTTATGAGCTACTTGCTTGATTTCTCTATTGATCGTTGTTGCGTTGGAAGAATCCTTGTGGCCCTTCTTTTTGCGCCACAGATTGAAAAATTTGTTGTTGATTCTTCCAAGCAAATTTGGGGTGGTTTCTCCACCCAGGGTTGTAAGTGTTTGAAAAGGGATTATTCTTTACAAAATATACAGACTGTGGATTTTTCGGGCAATCTTCCATCGCATGCACATCACCGCAAGTCACACACCTTGCGGTGTTTTGACTTATTGCGTTAATTTGCCCACCTTGCGGTGTTGGGCTGCTGATCGCCATTCCTTGAATCAACTTAATCATTGCGGTCATTTGGTTTTGTAACGAAACAATGGCACCATTATTTGCATCAGAATCTTTGATTCTTAATCTCTGGTCACTCTCTCGCGTAGTCTTCATGGTTCTTGGAGATGTTGTCTAGAATATTCTTCACCTCTTCGTAAGTTTTGTCAAGCAGACTACCAGTGGTTGCCGCATTGGCAGCAGTCTACGAAGCATGATTCAAACCATGATAGAAAATTTCCATTTGAAGGCAGTCTAGTAGCCCATTATGCGGACAGTCTCAGACCAATCTTTTAAACCTCGCCCAAGCATCACTGAGCGATTCGTCCATATCTTATTCAAAATTAGTAATAAGCTTTCTTCGTCTTGCGTTCTTGGTAGGTGGAAAATACTTTTTCAAGAATTTCTCCACTACCTGCTCCCAATAAGTAATCTCTCCTGGTTCGAGCGAATAAACCCATTTTCTAGCCTGATCACAGAGAGAAAATGGGAACAATGTTAGTTGAACTTCTTCAGCAAAGATGTTCGGGAACACAAAAGTATTGCAGATTTCAATAAAACTTCGGAGATGGGCGTGCGGATCCTCGCCACGCATTCCTTCGAATTGACCTGCAATCTGGATCATGTGTAGCATCACCAGTTTCATCTCGAATCTGCTTTGGTCGAGGGAAGGCCTCATGATTCCCGGATAGAAATCATAAAGGTTTGCCGATGCATAGTCCCTAATGGGCCTATTACGATCGTTTGCCAACATAATCGGATTCGCCATGACATTATTATCATTTGGTGCTCCACCTACAGGTTGCTCTGCCATCTTTTCTTTATTGGATTGTGGTTGCTGTTGGCGGTCTCGTAGTCTCCTCTGAAATATTCTCTTCTTCGGGTTGTAGTTCGCCAAAGATTAAGAGTTCTACAAAGAAATCACAAAAATTATCGTTAACAATTATTTTGCCGAAGTCCCCAGAAACGACACCAAAAACTTGATGCGTTGTTTTTCTGAATGGAAATATAGATGATATGCGTTGATAGAATTACGTTGTGTACTCAAGTTTCCCTAGTGGAATGCAAGTGTAAATTCCTCTGAGCTTCTTGGTAAGTCCAGGGCCGAACACAAGGACCTGTGAAAATAGTTGCGTTGGTGATTTTGATGAAGACTTATGGTAACCAGTTAAATAAATAAATCGTTGGGTTTGTTATTTACGTTAATGAAAATAAAAAACGGATGCGACAAAGTTTGAAAAAAGTTGGTAAACAGTAAATACGATGAATATGTGGTGAACGGGTTGAGAAAAGTTTCGACTAACACTCCCTAGAATGCGTTCATGCCTTGCGATCATGCAACATGCATACAATAGTAAACCACCTCTCGGCGTGAATGCTACAGCTTCTAAAGCTAGAACACATGCGATAAATATGCGATAAGTCTACAGGGTCTACACATAAACCTCTAACTCTATTTATGCGATGACAACATGACATTCACACAAATATATGACCACATAATATCATTCCCATTCCTAGGATGCATGCGATGCTAGTTGACAAATAGAGCTTATCTCTAAGTCCCTATCTCTTGTTTATGCAAGCCTAATCTTGATCTTTTGAGTCCAGATTTTAACCTAGCTCTCTCGAGACATTAGGTTATTTCTTTAGATTCTCTCTCGAGTAACTCTAAAGGGTATTTTGCATAGCATAAAACAAGACGATCGCAAATAATGAACTTCCTAGGTCATGTTGGCTTAGTTCTTATCAACCCATTCAACTAGTTTAGCTACTCATGCGTATTAAGAGAGTGAGCAGATGTAGAAATAGAACTTCCATTGAATAGATATGAGATGAAGTACAAAATAACGATGCAAGTATAGTAAAGAGCCTGGTAGCAATTTCTTGCTGCCAGGCGTTTACACTGTTTCTACTCGTGCTCTAAAGATATTCTCGCTCTCGCCAGAGTTGGCCCGCTCTCTGCTTTTATGACCCAAGGTTCTCTCTCGAGCTGCCCTGGGCGATCTCCGGCGCCACCACTCTTCTCTTGCTCTACTGTAAAATGGAGAAGAAAACTATGAACAAAAGCACTGGTGAACTTGTTAACTGATCAACCCCTTTTCTGAAGATTGCACTTGGTATTTATAGGGCATCAATGGTGACAGGCGGCTTCTCTCTCCCAGTTGTACAGATGGGACGGATTTAATTCCTGATTGATGCGCTGTTATCGGCTGTCAACTTAATTTGGATCCGAAAGTCATCAGCTTTCTATCCCATCACTCTTAATTATCCTTTCACCCGGATGCACCCACCATGTTGCGCTGACCAAGTTGCAGTGATTCTTCTTGGGTGAATGTTTGCGAGCATGATCAACACAAAGTCTTGCGGTGAAGTTGCGCTCGACCAATGTACTTCTATGATCGCAATCTCTGCATTGTGTTAACGCATATTCTGCACAAAAATGTAAAGATCAACTGCTCTAATGCATTGGACGCATTCGACCGCAATATTATAAAATTTATGCTTAATGAATGCAGTTTAACATATTTCATCAACGCAATCCAACATTGTTTAAGAACTTAGTACTATGATAACATGAATTTCTGCCCGTTATAAATCTACTCGAACACGAACTGGATAACCACTAGAGCTGACCTACTATCCTCTAGACTCAGAACCGGGTTGTGGGACCCGATGGATGAAGAACCCGAGAGAGAGAAAGAGATGAAAATAGAAGAAGGGATTTTGGGTTGGGTTTGGGTTTTTTCTTAGCCCAATTTTAGAAAACTATTTTGGCAAAATGTCCAAAAGTTTTTAATCCAAATTCAAAAGTCCATATTTATAGAAAAAAGGCCATACAAAATTGCATGAAACAACTTCATAAAAACCCAATACCTAGAATCCATAATCTAAGTGGGTTTAATGTCTCCACTATAAGCCAACACCTAGCTCACTATTTTTTTAGTGGAATTATCCAACAAAAGTTTGGATTTTCCGACTAACTTTAGTCAAAGGGCAAAATAATCATTTCGCAAAGTCAAACTTTGACCAAAAAGTCAACATTTTGACTTTTTATTATTTTTTCCGTGTTGACTATTTTTGACCTCCCGAGTATGAATCCGCATTCATTTTCTCGAAATTCAAATCACATTTGAATATAAAGTCGGCCAAAGTTTGACTTTTCAAAGTCAAAAGTCAACTCTTTGACTTTTTATATCTTTGACTATTTCCATTATTTCCGAGCTTCCGAATATGAACGTATTCATATTCTTGATATTTAAATCACATTTAAATATTAAAGTTGTATCTCTAAACTGAAAAATCGACCACTATATTACATATACTTGTCGGTTTCTCTCTCTTCACCAAATTCAAATAATTCGATTTATTCTATCATACTATTCTAAGTTTATTTCATATGAGCTAGTAGGGGAACCTAATAAACCTATAGATCATGGGCTTCAATGATCCAAGATTAGCTGGCTAAACTCTTTAGATGGAACTAATCAACATTCGTTAACTCACGGGTCATTCCACTATAGTCCTTAGTTGCACTCCTCTCACTATAGATATATTTGTGTCCATATGATATAACCATGATTAGTAAGTTAATCCTTCACAGGTTGTTCGTAATCTCGGCTGGGTTATAAAAACCATTTTACCCCCGAGACTACATCTTATTCCTTAAGTTCCACTGATCCTCTAATGAACATTTGGTTTAAGATCCAACTTATAAACCGAACCCTCTCGGGCCAATGAGAGGGTGGGGCCCCTTGTTCAAGACCTGAATTCAGTACTAAAGGGAGCAACTTATCTACTATCCCTATAACGGGTAGGAGTGAATTCTGTCTTGCACCCTATGTTCCTAGATACCTGATCTTACCCCTGAAATGGGAGGCTTATTGGGCCAACGATAATGAGCTGCCCTTACCTATGCAGATCTAAGGATAATTCCGAGTGAACAGGAGTTCATAGTTAGTTCAGGATTAAGATTAAGTTACCTAGGTCATCAATTAACGAAATTTTCAGTTTTATACATTAAACGACATTTAGAACGTAAAAAGTTACTATTTCATGGTTCAGTCTTATGTAAACTCTTTACATAGGATGCCCCCATTTTCATGTCTCCACATGAACGGTTTAGGATCACATCGTTTGTACTAACTACAAAATGGGCCGCATCCATAGTATCCTCAGAATAAGGCGCCCAACCTTATTCATATAGTATAGACCATTTTGGCTATATATTTGAACTTGATCCGTAATTATGTCACTACATAAAGTTCAAACTTCAACTTAATAGCCTCGAATTCTTAGTTTATTGGATTCATGAACATAGAATTTAAATTTACTAAAGATTTTCAATAACAGCTTTATTGAACAAGAATATGATATTAAAAACTACGAGTTTTAGGACATAAAATCCAACATATTCCTACTCCTAAATAAACAGATTGAGAAATGGAAGACTTGCGATGAGAATTGGTAGATACACAACAATTGTTAACGCATAGTAATGTTTATTATCTTAAATCGCTTGAGTAATCCCAGCTCGTCACATTAACGCATCTCACACCTCTCGGTGGTCAGCCTTATGACTATATCTCTATAGTGGATGGTTGCGTCGAGCATAAGATTGTGCCTATCTCTAGGAACAATGCATACTTTGCTTTAGTGCGTTCCATCTCTTACCTTCTCAGGCAGTTAGATGCGGCTAATTAACTCATAGACAAGCATTGCAACAATCCATCGATAAGCGTTGCTACAGCCTTTCACCAAGCAAAGAGGATTAACTCACTATACTCGCACAACGCACACCTCTCGGTGGGTTGCTACATGCATTCTATCTCTAGGCTATACGATTGAGTATGCGATCGCCTTTGATAAATATACGATGAAGGTAAATAATGATAAAGATAAAGATGATGAAGAAGACGACATTGAAGGAATCAAGTTATGCATTGAATACAAAATGTCTTAATATCTTAAGCTAAAATGTAATACAATATAAAGATTAGATGAGAAATGAAAGACTTTGCGTCAAGGCTGCTGGTGGTGTCATGGATGAATGGTGGAGATGTCTCTCTCGAGCTTCATCTCCGGTGGAAGCTCCGGTCGTCACTCGGTCTAGTTTATGGAGATGAAGAATTCTCACTGAAAATCTCGCCCATGCTCTCATTTGTGATCGCAAACCTCTGCCTTGAGACAGAAGTTCGGATGTCTTGAAATGAAGGTCCAATGGGCTATTTATAGAGTTTAAATGCTGACAGCTATCATGATTGTGTTATGTCTACCTTTGTCGCGGTATGGGCATTGTCACATCATCTTATCTTGTTGATACTCCCAAAGTATGCGTCCGAACTTGATTCAACTAAAGTATCAACGCATTCTACCCATCTTGCGATCATCCTTTTATTTAAGGTTATCACTCCGTGGCTGCAATTTCCAAGTGATTACCGCATTCGCTTGATTACCGAAACTTCCATTCGACGGACACATGGATCACTGTAACTTTTATGCGATGGATGCATGCGATCACCGCATGCGTTCGTCTATACATTAGCTCGGCTTTCAGCGAATGCATTTGTCTTTGTAGTCGTCTGGCTTCAGTGCATGCGTTTGATTGTAATTGCTTATTTCCATCGTATGCGTTTGATTCATGCGATAGCTACAAAAATAGACACTTTGGAACGGAGTAACGCATAATATTAGGGTCAGTGAGGATTTAGGTGCTCATCGATGCAAAACTCAATTTTTCACAAATTCTAAGTATTATCACCGCAATTTCTATTTGATAGCTCTCATAATTTTAAATAAAAGACTTATAATAACTGGCATTTCTGCCAGTTATCACACCCCCAAACTTAGAATCATGCTTGTCCTCAAACATGCGTTATACTCAAGACATTCTTAACTCACCTTCCGGCGTTCCTTTGCGATGATTAGGCTCCTAGAATAAAATGTACTCGTACCTTTAACCATGACCGCAAAGCTCTCCTCTACTTTGGCTGCTTCTTCAAAAAGATCTTTTCTAGGTTAAATTCGGCAAGCCTTTGCTCAAAAACTTTTTTTATCATTCTTCGCAACTTTGCGTTCAGCTCTTGAGAATGCGTTCGTTCAAAACAATTCAAGATTATGCGATTACTCATTCGAATGCGACGTTGAACCTGGTTATGCTCTTCGTTTTGGCTTACCCCCACGTGTGTCATGCGGGCATCCAACTTTGGTTGCGTTCCATATTCAACTCAACTCATGTCTTGCTTAATTTAGCTTGCGCTAGACAGAGGAGTTGTGCATATGCATTGATCCTGGCGACTTAACTTCTTTTTGGCTTGCCCCCACAGGTGTCATGCGGGCATCCAACTACGGGTAAGTGTCTTTCACAACTTAACCCTTATCAACATGGGTTTCCCCATTGCGTTGACAGTGGAGTTGTTATTTTCAAAATTCTTTTTTTTTTTTTTTTTAAGAAATGACCGCAATGTAATGAACGCAATTCTCTGAGACCGCTGCCACCCCCAAACTTAGAGCTTGGCAGCATTCTCACCGCAAGCTAAAAACAAACTTAACAGGAATGCGGTAATAAACGTTTGAACAAAAGTTTGCACGCAACAAAATTTAGACTTTCAAAAATTGAAGAAGCTATTAAAAGTAAGGAGAGTCTTGCGATGCTTAGTTAGCAGATGCAGTGAATTATTTGTACCATCATAGATGCATCGCAGAGGACTGCAATCGGACAAGGAAAATTTCAAAAGGATAATGCATAAAAGATAACAAGAAAAGAACCTTAATAGAAATATGCATGCGACAATGCGTTGAAGTTCATGCAATCGAAGCCATGCGTTGAAGGATGGGGAGGATTCTTCCATTGTAACTGTGCACCGAGGAGAGTTATTATCGCACCTATAAGAAGCAAACGCACCACAACCAAGGAAGCAACCGCATATCCAAAATAACAAGAATTAAATAAATAAGGTTAACTAAGAAAGCGAAGTAAAGATAAAGTAGAAGACGTCCCTGGAGAAATTGGAGTGAAGCCACTGCGAGGAGTCTTCCATGCAGAAGATTGATCTCAACTGCTTAGGTCGAGACTCGTTGTCCTGACCATTGGAGCTTCCAGCAATTGTTGGACACATAATGGTTGTCATGTGCCTAAGACTGCTTCCAGCTCATGCGACAGATAACCTTTCTATCTCGGGGTCAACATTGACTTTTGACGCATCGCCTATACTTCAAATGTTGTTTGCAGCTTGATCGCACAAGCTACAATACGCCCAAGACTAAAAGGGTGCCTGGGAAAACACAAAACTTAACAAACCATTAGCTACCAAGTCCCTGGCAATGGCGCCAAAAACTTGTTGGAGAAAATTAGGGGTATTGCACGCAATCATGTGTGGTACATGGCTTAAGCTATTCATTTATGCCCATGCATCGGAGGTCATGCGTTGGAA
The DNA here is from genome assembly GCF_027475165.1 of Benincasa hispida. Classification (NCBI taxonomy): domain Eukaryota; kingdom Viridiplantae; phylum Streptophyta; class Magnoliopsida; order Cucurbitales; family Cucurbitaceae; genus Benincasa; species Benincasa hispida. Next base: position 8,922,478 of record NC_143480.1, read on the forward strand.
TGAAAAGTATGTGTTAATTTAGTATGCAATGACCACACGTTCCTATCACAAGTTTTCTTACGTCCGCGCCAAGTATAACGAGAACACAAGTTTCTCGGGTAATCCAAGGTCGAACACAGGGACTTGTCACTCAATAATGCTTGTGAAGAAATGTGTTTGAGGCGATGAATAAAAGTAAAAAGAAGAAGTTTAATGGATTACACACTACTCCTACTCCTAACTAAACAAATTGAGCAATGGAAGACTTGCGATAAGAATTGGTAGATACACAACAACTGTTAACGCATAGTAATGTTTATTATCTTAAATCGGTCGAGTAATCCCAGCTTGTCACACTAGCGCATCGCACACCTCTCGGTGGTCAACCACATGACTATATCTCTATAGTGCATAGTTGGGTCGAGCATAAGATTGTGCCTATCTTTAGAAACAATGCATACTTTGCTTTAGTGCATTCCATCTCTTACCTTCTCAGGCAATTAGATGCAGCTAATTAACTAATAGACAAGCATTGCAACAACCCATCGACAAGCGTTGCTACAACCTTTCACCAAGCAAAGAGGATTAACTCACTATACTCGCACAATACACAACTCTCGGTGGGTTGCTACATGCGTCCTATCTCTAGGCTACACGATTGAGTATGCGATCGCCTTTGATAAATAAACGATGCAGGTAAACGATGATAAAGATAAAGATGATGAAGAATATGACATTGAAGGAATCAAGTTATGCATTGATTACAAAATGTCTTAATATCTTAAGCTAAAATGTAATACAATACAAAGATTAGAGAAGAAATGAAAGACCCTGCGTCAAGGCTGTTGGTGGTGCCATGGATGAATGGTGAAGATGTCTCTCTCAAGCTCTATCTCCAGCGAAAGCTCCGGTCGTCACTTGGTCTGGTTTGTGGAGATGAAGAATTATCACTAAATATCTCGCTCATGCTCTCATCTGTGATCGCAAACCTCTGCCTTGAGGCAGAAGTTCGGATGTCTTGAAATGAAGGTCCAATGGGCTATTTATATAGTTTAAACGCCGACATCTATCATGATTGCATTATGTCTCACTGTTGCCTTTGTTGCGGTATGGGCAATGTCACATCATCTTATCTTGTTGATACTCCCAAAGTATGCATCCAAACTTGATTTAACTGAAGTATCAACGCATTCTACCCATCTTGTGATCACCCTTCTATTTAATGTTATCACTCCGTGGTCGCAATCTTCAAGTGATTACCGCATTCGCTTGATCACCACAACTTCCATTCGATGGACACATGGATCATCGCAACTTTCATGCGATGGATGAATGCGATCACTGCATGCGTTCATCATGCAATAGCTCGGCTTTCAGTGCATGCGTTTCTCTTTGTAGTCGCCTGGCTTCAGCGCATGCGTTTGATTGCGTTTGCTTATTTCCAGCGCATGCGTTTGATTCCTACGATAGCTACAAAAATAGACACTTTGGCATGGAGTAACGCATAATATTGGGGCCAGTGAGGATTTAGGTGTTAATCAACGCAAAACTCATTTTTTCACAAATTCTAAGTATTATCGCCGCAATTTCTACTTGATAGCCCTCATAATTCTAAATAAAAGACTTATAATAACTGACATTTCTGCCATTTATCATATCCTGTAACTTGAATTTCAGTTATTTAGTTTTAATGAAATTATTTAATTTACATCATTTATTATATTTTTACTAAGCCATGAAAAGATGCCGTTTTTCATGCATGCATGCTTATAGCAACGGCCTAGCTTGAGTCCTAGAGAGTCAGATCATTACATTCCTGTAGCTTGTTTTTATGGTGAACAATGGACTCATTACAATTCTTATGAGAATTATTGTAACACTCGAACCTTCGTAGTATTCCTTAGTTTGAGAGAAGAACTCATAGTTAAAGCCTTAGAAGGAAAAAGTTTGGCTAAGTCTCTAAACTATGCCTTGGAGTTAATAATACTTGATGGGAACCCAAGGTCTGGAACTGCTACTCTCTCATAGTGCGAGACTCGGATTAGGTTATCTTTGAAAGTCATTAGAATTATTAGCTATCTGTGAATTAGTTTGAAGTTGGACAGTTGGTATCATAAGGGTGGTATCAGTTGTCTTCACGTCTTCTTTTGGGTCTAAGAAACAAGGCTCAGGAGGGGGTGTGACAATTATAGTATTGCTGAAGTTTTTGTTGATGATATGATAGACTTGAATGGTTTAGTTAATTTTATATTGGGTGAAATTCAGCTTAATGTTTCTATAGATTTTTTAATATTATTGGATTTTGGTTAAATTAATATTGAATGTGTTCCAAATAAAAAAGATAAAGATGTTAGTTGGTATCTGCCTTTGGCTAAAGATTTAGGGACTAGGTATCCTTTAGTTGCTCATGTTAGTCATCATTTTGTAGAAGGATCTTGTAGTGTTATTAGTGGTGGAGGTGGTGATAGATTGCTATGTTTAGGTTCTTCTGGATATTCTTCTTTGAATGATCAAGTTATACAAGATATTGGTTTCAATGTTGATTTGAAGGAAAAATATGTATTTAGAAGTAAAGAAATATTGTCCAAGTGTTTTTATGTAATAACAGTGAGTAAGAATTTTCAATTCAGGACTACACGATCAAATTCAAAGTCACTTGAATTGAAATGTTTGCAAAAAGGCTGTCAGTGGTATGTTCTAGCACCTCGGTACAAGAAGAGTGAGTTATGGATGCTTAGGAAGTACATTTCTGACCATGATTGTTCAATTAATACAACTCAAAGTTGTCATAGGCAAGCTTCTTCATCTATAATTGAGGACTGCTTGAAAGAGGATTTTAGGATTATCTCTACTGATCAATCCTTTCCTAGAGATATTTTTCATAAGGCTCTGATAGCTTTAAAAAAGAGTTGTTATTCCTAGCTTAATCCAGGCTCGTTATTGGATTTTACGTGTTTATTTCCTTATTTTGTAGGTATCGAGCAATTAAGAGGTGGAATTGGCAATTTAGAGTCGATCAGGGTTAATTTAAAGCAAGGAGTTGATTTGAGCATTCGGGCTTTAAAGGAATTTAAATTACCAAATTGCCATCAAGTTCCATCGAGTATTCTATATTTTTATAAATGGTATCGAGTATAATCGAGTATAATCGACCATCGAGTAATTGAGTAAATTTCCATCAAGTATAATCAGCCATCGAGTATCATCAAGTGTCATTGAGTTAAAGACTATCGAGTAATTGAGTAAAATGCTATCAAGTAAACGAGCGTCGAGCGTCGAGTAAAGGAGCATCGTGCATCGAGTATCAAGTTTTTGACAGAATGCTCAGCATTGTAACACTGCCTTGAGCATTACAACACTCCGAATGTTCAACCTTGTTGTCGTTGCAACGCAGCCTGACGCTTCACTCAACACTTGTGGCCTTTACTGTCGAGCATTGCAACGCTGCGAAGATTTCTATAAATACTCCTCTTCAGTTTTAGGTGGAACATTCTAAATTTTGGAGGCCGGAGTTAAACTTCAATCTTCTTCCTTTCTCTTCATATTTTAGTATCCTTAGGTTAGTTTTTCTTTTTATTTTGGGTTGTAATCGACGAATTGGATGTATACCTCAGATTTGTCTATGAATTACGAGGTAACTCCTATCTAATTTCTTTTGAGCAAAAGCCCTATGTTTAATTTCTTGAAGGTTTTCTAATTAATTTAACCGAATTGTTGTGGATCCTTTGGGTGGATTTAATTTATTCTTAATGGAATTTTTATAAATTGATCTGACAAATTAGTTTATCAAAATTCTTGTTTGCAAAATCATCATAGCCTATGCATATATTGATTGATTTAGTTCCACATATTAGGACCACATGTGAAAAGTCTAGACTTTTTCTGACCAAATGCATGTATGCCCTAGTATAATATTTCCCAAATAAATCATGCTATAAGTTGTGGCTTTCCGACTTGTAGTAAGTCTCAACAACTGAACCTTTTCTTAATGCAATTCAATTTTAACTTGTATGTCGCTAATAAGGAAGAGTTGTCAATTGAATTAGGGCTAATTTTGTTTGATATTGAATTTAATAAGTTGAGGGGTTGACAGATTCAGTGTAATTAATTGATGCCTAATGAAAGAAATTGCATAGAAAACTCTCTCTTGCTCTAGAAATTAGATAGACTTCTATCCTAGATTACATTTACCCTTTTATTTTAATTTCACACATATATCTCTTCTACACAAAACTCTATTTACCGCTTTAGTTAGAAAATTAATTTAACGAAACCAATTGTGCTTCTCTGAAGATCGACTCAGACTTACCACTGTTGCTACGTCTTTGTAGTGATAGGAGTAGTTCGATGTTATAAATTTTCTTTTTATCAAGTTTAAAGCTTAATAATGACGTAAGTTTTGGGCATGTTAGGCTCGTACTAAGCTTCATGTTAATATTAGTTATCAAAAGACTCGAAGGGAAAAAGAACACATATTAAGATCATTAAATGGTGATGCAACTGAGTCATATAGCTTGATTCCAAAGTTTTTCGAAAGGTTGAAAGAAATGAATCCAGGCATTACTATAAATGAAGTATTCTTCCTATAAAATTTCTATCATTGTCTATCGCAGATAAACTATGATAGACATCTATCACTGTTTATTAGTGATAGTTGTGTATCCCTGATAGACTGTGATAGACATCTGTTACTGTCTATCTACCAATGATAGATATGTTGGTAGATAGACATGTTGGATTTTATATCCTAAAACTCGTAGTTTGTAAATTGATAAACATATTCTGTTTTGTTTTTCGATAAAATTGTTATTGAAATTGTAATCTTGAATCCAATAAACTAAGGTCCTGAGGCTATTTAATATAGTTTGAACTTTATGTAGTGACATAAATGTGGATCAAGTTCAAATATATAGCCAAAATGGTCTATGGTATATGAATAAGGTTGAGCGCCTTATTCTGGGGACACTATGGATGTGGTCCATTTTGTAGTTAATACAAACGATGCGATCCTAAATTGTTCATGTGGAGACATGAAAGTGTGGGCATCCTATGTAAAGAGTTTACATAATACTAAACCATGAAATAGTCACTTTTTACGTTCTAAACGCCATTTTATGTATAAAACTGACTATAGTGGAATGACCCGTGAGTTAACGAATGTTGATTAGCTCCGTCTAAAGAGTTTAGTCAACTAATCTCGGATCGTTGGAGCTCATGATCTATAGGTCCATTAGGTTCTCCTACTAGCTCATATGGAATAAACTAAGAACAGTATGATAGAATAATTCGAATTATTCGAATTAGGTGAAGAGAGAGAAACCGACAAATATATGTGATATAGTAGTTGTTTTTTCAGTTTAGAGATACAGCTTTAATATTTAAATGTGATTTAAATATCAAGAATATGAATATGTTCATATTCGGAAGCTCGGAAAAAATGAAAATGGTCAAAGATGTAAAAAGTCAAAGTGTTGACTTTTGACTTTGAAAAGTCAAACTTTGACCGACCTTATATTCAAATGTGATTTGAATTTCGAGAAATTGAATGCGGATTCATGCTCGGGAGGTAAAAATTAGTCAACACAGAAAAAATCATAAAAAATCAAAATGTTGACTTTTCAGTCAAGGTTTGATTTTGACAAAGACTATTTTACCCTTTGACTAAAGTTAGTGGGAAAATCCAAACTTTTGTTGGATAATTCCACTAACAAAATAGTGGGCTAGGTGTTGCCTTATAGTGGAGACGTTAAACTCACTTAGATAGTAGATTTTAGGTGTTGGGTTTTTATGAATTTGTTTCATACAATTGTTGCATGACTTTTTTCTATAAATTTGGGCTTTCAAATTGGATGAAAAACTTTTGCCATTTTTGCCAAAATTGTTCTATAAATTTGGGCTGGAATAATCACTATTTTTTAGTGAAATTCAAAACCCAACCCAAGATTCCATCTTCTTTTTCCATCTCTTTCTCTCTCTCGGGTTCTTCATCCATCGGGTCCCACAATCCGGTTCTGAGTCCAGAAGATAGTAGATCAGCTCTAGTGGTGGTCTGAAAGAGTTCGGGTCGATTCAACGAGGAAAAGCGTTTTTCGAGAGCTACAAAAGTTGTATTATATCCCTATTAATTTACTGTTTTTTCCTTCATTTGCATGCTAATTTCCTTTTAATTAAAAGCAATTAGAGTGTAATTAGATCCTTATTTCGCTGCGTATCTCTCGTGTTCTATCAAGACAATGATAGATCTGTTACAATTGGCACTGATATAATTGTTATCATGTATTTTTCAGGAACATACACTACTTTAGAGATTAATGAAAATTGATTTTTTAAATTGTATTTCATGGCTATTAGTGCATCTATTGAGGGGTGGAGGTACTGTAGACCTACCATTCTATTGATGGCATGCTTTTGAAGTTTAAGTTTGATAGTCCTCTACCATCAACTTCAACACTAGATGGTAACAATAATATCTCTCCCCTTATGTTTGTTATCATAGATTCAGAAAATGATGCGTCATGGAAATGATTTTTCCAAACTATACAAACTAGTTTAGGGGATTAAGAACATTCAGTCATTGTCTTTGATCGACATTTAAGCATTTCAAAGGGTGCCTTAAGTGTGTTTAGGAATGTTGAGTACTGTGTGTGCATTCAGCATGTTTTGCGAAATTTGAAGAAGTCAGTTAATGATCCTTTGATTGACCAGTTTTACTTTAGTTGTGCTAAATCTTACACTTTTGATGACTTTGAGTTTAATATGAGATCTATGGAGTCAATTCTCTGAATATTCGAAGTTACCTTAATAATGTAGGATTTGACAAGTGGTCTTGTGCATATTCGGGAAGAAGATGTTATAAAATGATGACAACAAAACCTTTAGAGTGCGTAAATTCAATTTTGAAAGAGAATAGAAACTTACTTGTTGCAAGTTTACTTGATGCAATTAGAGATTTATTGTAAAAGTGGTTTCACGATCAAAGGAAAGCAAGTTTGTCAATGAAAACAATTTTGACTCCTTGGTTTGAGCATATAGTATGCAACCAACATGAATTATCAAGAAGTGTCATGGTAAGAGTTCTTTATTCTTTTTCATTTTTGTTTGTTTTTAGATATATAAAATTGATAGAAGAATGATAGACAGTCACAGGTTTCTATCATTGCCTATCAGTGTTAGACAGTGATAAAAATCTATCACTTTCTATCGATGATAGACTACCATCATTGTTTATATTTGGTATGTTTGCAAATGTTGATTTCTTTTTACATTTTTATTTAATAGGTTCATCCTATTAGCAATGTTGAATACATAGTAATGGATAGTGATAAACAATTCATAGTAAAGCTTAACTTGGGATCTTCCAACTGTCGAGTATGAGATTTTGATGAAATTCCATGCTCTCATGAGATTGTTGTTCTGTGGATACTTATTCTTATGTAGCTGATTATTATTATTCAAACACGTTGCCATCGACATATAAGGGTTGTATTCGACCTGTTGGAGACCATTCAAATTGGAGGGTTGTTGATGGCATTACAACATTACCTCATATTTTTAAACATTCAGTAGGAAGACCTAAAAAATAAAGGATCCCATGATGAAGCTAAAAGTAGTTCATCAATGTGTAGTCGTTGTCATTGTAAAGGTTACAATTCTAGGGCTTGCAAACTTCACTAAATTAATCAACGATGTAACCATTATAGTTGAATTCTTTCCCTTGTATTGCCAAATGGATTGATATTAGAATTTATGAAAGTTATTTTTTTCCTTGATTGGTTCTATTATTGAGTTTATAAATGAATGGAACAATATCTTTATATCAATAAAATTATGGAATATTTTGGAAAAATTACTATAATCTCGATGTAATCTCTCCGAGATATACCGAGAAATGTCCAAAAAGGCCAAAACAATCGATAAGTTAGAAAAAAGCTAATTTTTTTAACTAAATTTCGGTAGTCGATCTCTCTCGAGATATACCGAGAAAAGCTATTTGAACAAGTTTTAAAAAAGGGTGCTAGTTTTGTAAGGTGAAAACTTAAAGGTATTATTTCTAACAGTTTTCCTATAAATAGGGTTATTGAAAATATACTAACTAACATATTTTTTTAATATACCTCTTGAACAGGTGGATCATGAGTTCATCATGGAGGATCCGAACAAAAATTTAAGGGTTACGGTATAGTAGATCTAGAAGTCTTGAAACTAATAAAAACAAAATTGGATGAAGAGTGTTTACTAAAAGTCAGAAATAGTCCTTTCAGACATTTTCTTAACCTTAAAATGGAAAAAATTTCCACCCAATTACTAAACTACCTAGTACAAAGACAAGTCTTTACCAAGAAGCAAAATGTCTTGGCTTTTAATTTTAATGGATAAATAGAAGAATTCAGGTTGAAGGTGTTTTCTTTATAACAAGATAAAAGGACATCAATTTCCTATGGTAGATTTAGGTATCAGAACTTAAGGATGCTTTCTTCCTTCATGATGATAAGGTTACTAGGAGTGATCTAATAGTACATTCAAAATGTTACGTGATTCTGAAAATCACATGGATATGGTAAAACTAGCAAACCTATATATTTTGGATAATATTTTAGTCCCCAGGCAACAACACAACAAAATTAATTGGAAGCACCTCGATATAATGGACAATGAAGAACAGTTGCAAGAATATCCATAGGGAAAATTATCATATAACTTGACGTATGAATTGTTCAATAAAGCTTTTTACACAGAGAAGTATGTTGTATACCTACAAGGATTCCCGTTAGTATTGGTGTATTGGGCTTTTGAAACAATTCCAAAACTTTCATCATTAGATGTTGGTTTTGGAAGAAAAAATTCTAACCAAGGTCCCAGAATAATAAGATGGGAGAGTCTGCAACTAGATGAATTGAGAATCTTGCGTCAAAACATATTCGAAACAAATGATGTAACCTGAATTCTGAGTGAGTTAGGAACTTTTGTTTATGAAGGCAGTTCTTTGATTTACATAGGTGAGAGTAGCCTATATCACCGACTCAATATGCTTTCCATTTTGAGGATTCGTTTGATTAGGGAGCTGGGAACGCAACTTCACCAAGAAGAAATTCACTCCTCCTTTACTAATAAGGAAAGTAGAGAAATTGCCCCCCTTAAAGGCTGATTCCGGTGCTTGAACAATGTGGCGCCACACTCTCTCTTGGCTCGAGAGAAGTTTGGTCATAATTGGACTATGACTTATTGTTCATTAAAGAGATCAGTGGTACTTAAGAAGTTAGATATAACCATAGGGGTTAAATGGTAATTTTGGTCCAATTGTACTTACGAGCAATTTATGAAGAGTCAACGCACCGTTGATTAGTTATATTCAATGGACACATAAATATTTCTGTAGTGTGAAGAGTGTAGCTGTCGGTTTTTAGTGGAGTGATCGATAGCTAATGGAAGTTGGTTAATTTAAATAAAGAGTTTAATTAATTAATCAAGTATTCAAATTAATTGAGGGTATTAGTTATATATGATATAATTAATATAATGTATTTGATACATTATAATATAAAGTTTTATTTGGGAGAAAATAAATATTCGAAATTGATTCAAATATTAATGTAATATTTAATATTAAATAAATATTATAAATATTCATATTAATATTGATTCAAATATTAATATTTAATATTTAATATTTGAAAATAAATATTCATATAAATAAATTAGGTTAAATTTAATATTAATTTGATTCATATTAAATACAATAGATAAAATGAGATAATATCAAACTATAAGTTATATTATATATGATATAGTATAATATATGTTATATATAATAAGTCAGTTATTATATATATATTAAATCAAAATTTTGTTTTTAAGTTTTTAGATTTAAATTATTTGTGGAAGTGGGCTATTTTTGGAGAGATATGTCTTCTTCCTTGTTCACGTGGAGATCATAAGGGTTTTTTCCTCAATTTTTCATTGCACTGCAAATTTTCTATAAAAAAAATTCTCTCCTCCCTCCTTGCCAAAATTATAATGAAGCCCACAAAACTTTCATGGATTTTCACCTTATAGAGAACACCGAATTAATCCGATGGTGGTGTCCAATTTGGGTTGCTGTGTTTTTTTGGGTATTCGTGAGTTCGTAGAAGAAAGAGTTCATTCGAACAGTTCGTGATGGGAGAGGATTTCATATAGTGATTGGTCCTCAATGGTAAGTAAATTCCAATCTCTAATTTTCTCTCTTCCCTATACAATAGCATGCGATAATTTGAATGCATATAATTGTCTGCGTCCTTTGAATTTTACGTTTTTGTATTAAAAAAAATGGGTCATGATCTACTTCCGTATGGTTGTTCACACATCCTTCACTTCTCATAGTGATAGACTTCTATGGATAAACTTTTATCATTATATATCACTGATAGAAATTGAAACTAGATGATAACACATTGTTTTATTGCAAGAAGTTGTTGAAGTTGATCAACTTCAGAAGAAGGGAAATATCTAAATGATAGATTTCTATCGAAGTGTATCACTTAAAGACACTGATAGAAGTCTACCAGTATTGTCATTGATAGGCAGTGATAGACCTTAGAAAAATGAATGAAGTGATAGACTTTTATTAGGAAGTGTCTATCACTGATAGACACTGATACAATTCTATCAACGTTTATCACTAAAAGACAATGATATACTTCTATCACTTCCTTTGATTCTTATGAAACAATAATGTATTACATTATTGCAGCAACATGAATTTGAAGTTGTCGAACATGTGAAAAATTTTGATAATGTTGAGAAGATCAAGGTAAATATATAGACATTATGAAAGAAAGTGATATGTTGTTTTCTTAAGTATAGAATTTTGGATCTCTTGCAGGAAGTTGAGCTTGAAGAATTTGAAGAAATCTGATCTAAAGATATCTGATAAAGAAGGAAAAAAAAAAGGAAAGAAGATCAAAATTTAAAAATGAGAAAAAGGTAAATATAACTAATGATATTGATAGAATACTATCCATGTCTAACACTGTATTATTACTTCAAAATACTTTATTGCAGCATGTTGAGGAAGAAGAGAATGTTGTTAAGCAAGAAGAAGAAGAAAATGTTGTTAAGCAATAAGAAGAGGAGCATGTTGTTGAGGAAGCCACTCATGAAGAAAATGACAATGAAAAGAATAAAATAATTGAAAATAAAAGAAAACAACCAAGTGAAAAGAAGATAAATAGTTGTTAGTGATAGTTTGCCAGATATTTGTACATGTTCATATCATGAAAGATAGAGCGATAGTGGTATATCACTATTTATCATTGATAGACACTGACAAACCACTATTACTGTCTATCAATAGTAGATAGTGAGAGATTTTTTGATAAATCAATTTGTTTGTTAATATTATGTTCATATATTTCTTGCTACATAACTGTAAATAGTTGTTGATATCATGATAGATAGTTTTCCCATTCTAATACTCATATCACTAACATTCTTTCTTATTACAATTATTTTAGTTTGCTGAAGGAAAAGGGAAACGTAGAAAAATTTTATACCAAAAGTATATTAGGTGATGATAGCGAAGTTGTGAATGAGAGGTCGAAGAGACAAAGGAAACCAACAACAAAGACAATTAACAAATCGCCTACAAAAAAGAAGGAAAATAAGGAAACATGGAAAGTCTCAACAGCGTCATTAATGGACAGTGCTCCAAGCTTTGACTTAAACATTTCTCAACTAAACTCTCAAACTCAATCTCAACCTTCTCCATTGAAATCTCAATCTGAATCTTAACCTTCTCAGACTTTATGTTAGAACTTGATCTTAGAATTGATAATTCTGGTTATTGAAAAAGACTACATTTCGTTAACTATTTTTGTGAATGTTACATTTTGTGAATGCTAGTGACAATGAACATTGATTTTAGAACTACATCTGTATGAATTCTAGTTTATACTAATGATGTTATCTAAAGCTTTCAAAGATATGGTGCAATTTTATATCACTTTTATTCAGTTATTGTTGTTCTTCTGTGATTTTAGCAGTTTTCTAAAGTTTTATATATATTTTGGATGAAATTCTATTAGATTCATGATGTATAAATCACTATCAAATATATGTTGAATGAAATTCTATTAGGTAGATCATGAATTCAATCAATGATAGACACTAATAGAATTCTATCAATGTCTATCAATGATAATTATTGTTGGAAGAAATTTCATACTTCACTTCTTTCAGTGTCTATCGCGAGTAGTTAGTTTGTTAAAGTTTATCATTAAATAGACATTATCAGTGTCTATCACTATAGTTCTTTTTCTTTGTATACAAGTCAATTGATTTTATTAGTGTTGTAACAACCCGAGTTCAAGAGGGGTACATGAATGAACCGATATCACATCTGAATGAGAGGGATCCTGAGGACATGAAAGTATGGTTAAGAAAGGCTTAAAAGAATTGAAAGTAACTACCTATACCAACAAGGTGCACCTTCCTTTTTGGTGGCTCAATCATAGGAACTTCAAAGTTAAGTGTCCTAGGAATTTTCCTAAGATGCATGTGAAATTCCAAATTGACCCTTAGATAGGTTCAATATCCATATTTCGATCATTAATCATCAAGTATTTTGATTTTCAAACTAGCCAAGTAAGTTAAAAAGCAAAAAAGAAAAGGTAAAGATTTGGTATAAGATTAGAATAGATTATCTAATGTTTGGAAAAATTACTAAAATCTCGGTGTTTAATCTCTCCGACAATGACCTAAAAGGGCTAAAACAATCAATAAGTTAGAAAAAGTAAAATTTTTAATTAAATATTGACGGTCGATCTTGCCCAACATTCACCGAGAAAAACTAATTTAATGACTTTTAAAAAACATACTAGTTTTGAAAGATAGAAAGTTTGAAAGATGGAAAGTTAATAGTGTTATTTTCGACAATTTTCCATATTTATATGATACATAGAGATTAGGAACAAAAATTCTTTATGTATTGGTAGACATTGATAGTGTTCTATCACTGTCTATCAGTGACAAACATTGATAGTATTCTAGTATTCCATCACTGTTTATCACTAGTAGAGAGTGATATAATACTATTAATGTCTATCATAAATAGCCATTGATAGTAATCTACCACTGTCTTCACTAATAAACAATGATAGAGCACAATCAATGTCTACCAATACAAAGCAGTGTCAATGGAATAACTAAAGGTAAGAGACAACAATCCCAATCAAAAGCTACCATTTCTCAAATTAGATTTGACAGATAACATTTAATTTTATGCGTAAAGGAAAGTAAATCATGAAACACTTGTTTGCATGATTTTTAACCATGCTGATGTTCTTAGTTTAGCATAGAAATATGTGAATGGCGGGACTTTAACTGGTAAAAAGTATTGGTCCTAGTCCCTTATAGAGCTAACCCTTAACTCAAACTCAACAAAACTAGCTTCGGACATAAGATGATACAATAAAAGAATCAACGATGCTTTTGGTTTTTATTTCTGTAGAGTGACTTTTGAGCCATCAATTTAAGTAAACTCTTCTCTTTCTTATAAAGAAACTAGAATCAAAACAAAACAAATTTAAAAACACCAAATCAACCCACTAAACATATCTATCGAGTAAACAAGCAAACAAGTAAGATATCGATAATGAAAATATATCTATTACTCTCTACCAATACTAATGTTTAATAGTAGTCTATCACTATCTATCAAACAATGATGGACTAATATCAGTTTCTATCACAGATATCATTGTCTATATCAATGTCTATTACATATAGACACTGATAGTAATCTATTAGTGTCTATCTGTGATAGATAGTGATAAAGCACTATTACTCTCTGTCAAGATAGAGAGTGATAGTGTTCTATTAGTATCTATCACAGATAGATCTTGATAGTAGTCTATCAGTGTCTATCTATAATAGACAGTGATAGTTTATTTATACCTTCTATTCTAGTTTCCATTTCCATTGTTCCTTCATTTCAGTTTTTATCCTCTTTGGTTTCTTTGATGATTCTCCACTATTTGTCTTCTTTTTTATATTGTTTATCATTTGTACAAAAAAATTAAGGTTAATAAGTTAAAAAAAAATTACGTTTAAACTATATACTATAATCAGTGATAAATTGATGAGAAGAAAAGAAAAGAGTTATAACCTTCAAGTTGTAGAAGAAGAAGAAGGAGGAGGAGGAGAAGAAGAAGGAGCAGGAGGAGGAGGAGAAGGAGGGTTAATTAATTGTTGGAGGGAAAACATGGAAAAATTGTGTGCGTGGAATGATTAATTGTGGATTGGGTCAGGTCACGTGATTCGGGCCGGGTCACCAGTGTGGATTTTACACGTGTTTGTTATGGGCTATGCCTTTTTGGTATTTCACTTGCTCTTTTAGGCTGCTGAAACTTTTGCTATAATTTGTAAATACTATGTTCAATTTTTTTTTAATTTAAAAATGGTCTAAAAAAATCCTTGAGAGAAATTTGATCCTCATAAATTTTTTTGGTGGAAAATATCTGCATCACCTACGAAATTAAATGAAAAATGTTATACAGATAAATAATGAAATGAGAAGCAAAGACGGGACGAAATGGAGAAGCCACATTCCCACGTCCTCCCTCGCTATGGACATCTCTCTTTTGCCCATTATATGTGGACTTGATATATTTTTACTGTGCATTCCATTTTTGGGTCTACTTTTTTACCTTTAAAAGAGTGGTGCTCTCTTATATTGCTTTTTGAGTGTCCTTGAAAAGAAGGGAATGGAATCATGGATCAAGACAACAAGTACTACAAGCTTGTTAATTAATCATGAAAACGTGGGAGGCCCTTGTGAAAAACGAGTTCTACAAAAATTACAACTTCCTCTTTTTTCTCAAGAAAAATGTTTTATTGGATTAGTAACTTTAATTCTTTCCACTAGTTCAACTATTACACTACAATTATTTGGATAATCTTGTCTTTCATATGAAAGTGAATGCCAAAATTATAATAGTGAAACAATTAAAAGGAAAACCCAAAACATTGCAAACTTATCTAAGTACATCATAGTTGGGTTATGTCCTATATGAAAGAGATTTTCTATACTCTAAAAAAATGTCTTACCTTTCAAGTCATTCTTGAAATGGCTTTTATAAAGAAAGACCTTCCTATTTTCTTTTATCCAAAACTCTTATTATTAATTGTTCACAGTCATTCAGTTCGAACTCTCTTCAAAGTGTTTGGGTCAAGGAATTGTGGGAGTAAGGGTATGGAAATGTGAAGTTGTGAAGTCCACTCCTTGTTTGGTCCAAGAAATTTGTGGGACCGCAACTAGAAGACATCAATTTCATACATTATCAACTCTTTCAGTAAGTCTCATGAATCCACAACTCTCCAGATCTTATAACTCCTTGGAGTTCACAACTTTGTTTCTTGTCCCAAACACCAAATAGTCCTCACAACTTGAGGATGTGAATGCATTTTATCAAGGGTTATCTTTCATTGATACTATGTGATAGATACTAATAGAAGTCTAGAGTGTCTATCAGTGTTTTTTTTTTTTTTTTTTTTTTGGCTATTTCAGTAAGTAGTTTGACATTTTTTTTGTCGGTGAAAATTTCTCTTTTTATTTTTGTTTATTTCTTTTTCTTTTCTCTAAGCTATCCAAACTCAAAAGAAAATCCAACTCAAGTTCAACGAGCTTTTCTATTCCTACTTTAGGCAGAATTTTGAATAACACATGTTTCTTATTATTGTTAACATTTTAGGTTCGACTTATTTAATGATTCGACTCCACAACCCAAAGTGTAAACGACCCAAGTTTTGTTCATTGTTAGGCTAAAATCAATACTAAAAAATGAAGTTATTCATATTGAAATTGAATGTAAACCAAAATCAAACTGAGTCAAGATAAAAGTGGGTGGAAGAGGCTAAAAAGCAAACCTCCAAAGCCCAGATAGATGAACTTCACCTAACTCTTTACCACCCAATTCCCCAAATTAACTAATGTCTATCTCCCTTTCACTCCAACATCTATTTTCTGAATTCTGATGCTGATTTCATTTCATTTTGCTTTAATTAATTAACAAAATCCTTCTCTCTTACATTACCCAATTCCCACTTAATTAACAACCTCCACTCCACCTGACCTAACAACAACTTCCTCCCCAAATTCCCTTCTCTATCTACATCCATCTTATCTTCCACTTGAAGAAAAAGAAACCTATATTTCAAAACAAAACAAAAAAACTCAAAACTTCTTCCCTCTTTTGCAATCATGAATTTCTTTCCTTTCGGTTCCGAGTTGTTGGATTTTGGAATTTGTTTGTTCCAACTTCAAACCCACAACCCACTTTTTCTCTGCTTTTTGTCCTCTTTCTTTTTGTACAAATTGTATGTTGTTTAAAACCCTGCCCTCTCAAAGCTCTGCCTCTTATTCACCAACAACAGCCATTACAGAACAGCGTGCTCTTTCCAAATTATGAGCACAGCCCGCTTTATCAAATGCGTCACCGTCGGGGACGGCGCCGTCGGGAAGACCTGTATGCTGATTTCTTACACTAGCAACACTTTTCCCACGGTACCCATTTTTCAATTTTACTAATTTCAATTGAGTTAACACTTTTTCTATTGGAATATCTTAAATTTTATATCTAACACTTTGAACGACGGCGTACAGAGTGTGTTCGTATTTGTCATATTTACATTATTTGTATCTTTAACTTTAGGGTTTAGAGCACTCTCTTCCTCTACATGTAGACGTATCAAATACATTATAATGAACCATGTAAATATGTGTGTTGATGTACCGACTCAAGTTTAGGAGGAGTACATTAATGAATCGATATTACATCTCAATAAAAAGAATCCTGAAGATATGAAAGTATGGTTAAAAAAGGTTTAAAATAATTTAAAAATCACTACCTATACTAACCAGGTGCACTTTCCTTTTAAATGACCTAATCATAAGAACTCCAAATTAAGCGTGCTTAATCGCTTAATTTGGAACAATTCTATGTTGTAAGGTTGTATATAAAAGCACCAAAATTCGACCCGACCGATCAAAACTGACCAATTTGGTCAGACGGGACTAGGGGTCAGTTGGTTGATTTTCGATTTTCCTTAAAAAGAAATTGAAAACCGACCGACTGACGTATATATGTATATTTATTATTTTAAAATATTTTTTTTTAAAAAAATAAGTATAAAAGCAAGTCTATTACTCTCAACCCAAGCCCAAACCTACTATTTTAGTACTAATTTATTATTATTATTTATGTTGCCTAATTTTCAAACCATTATAGGATTTATTTAAATTTTTCATAAAAAATGATTGATTTAAAATTAAAAAAATTGCTAATTTTATTAACCTAACAATAACACATTATCAATTCATCTTTTCTTTTCACTCACTTTGGTTTATACTTTTTTTTGGTCGGTTTTCAATGATAGTTTTTCTCTCAAAATCGAACACCGACCGACTGATGCACACCCTTATTATGATGGGTGATTGCTTGATGCATGTGAGTGAGGATAAAACATGCTAAAAGGACAAGACGGAATCCTAATCCTAATCCAAATTCCGAGTCTAGGGCATTACAGTTATGCTTTTATGTCGATTTCTTAAATTTGTCAGGGGTTGGTTTTTCAATTGTTTTTTGTGGTAATAGGATTATGTTCCGACTGTGTTTGATAACTTCAGCGCCAATGTGGTAGTCGATGGCAGCACTGTTAATCTTGGCTTGTGGGACACTGCCGGTAATTCAAATAACTCAATACCCTTTTCTTTTCTTTTTGAATTTGTTTGGTTTTTTTTTTGAAGAATTTAGTTGTGAAATGCAGGACAGGAAGATTACAACAGACTGAGGCCTCTGAGTTACAGAGGAGCTGATGTTTTCTTATTGGCATTTTCTCTCATTAGCAAAGCTAGTTATGAGAACATCTTCAAGAAGGTAATTTGAATTCTTTCTGTTTCGATTTAAACCACAGTCATTGTTATTATTATTATTATTATGTCTGCTTCTTGGTTTGTTTTTTCTTGCAGTGGCTTCCTGAACTTAAACATTACGCTCCGAATGTACCCATCGTTTTGGTTGGAACTAAGCTTGGTAAAGAACTCTTATTCTAACTTCATGTCAGTAAAAGCCTAAATTGAGTCATATCAATAATTTAACAAAGTAATGAAATTGTAGATCTACGAGACGACAGACAGTATCTGATTGATCATCCAGGCGCAACTCCCATTACCCCAGCTCAGGTAAACAAACTGTTTAACAAAATATTTTAAAATTACCATTTGGGATACTTTGTTTTTTTATTTTTAGTTTTCTAAAATTACGGTAGCTAAAAAATCAAATCAACCTTTTTACTCCACACAAATTATGATCCGAAATGGAGAGAAAATAGACTTGGTTTTAAAAAAAATAAATAAATAAATAAATAATCAAGTTCTGTTTGATAACTATTTGGTTTTTTTTTAAAAAAAAAAAAAATTAAGTCTATTTCATCCACATTTCTTACAATGATTTATATATTTTTTAAGTAAAATGGTTGGATTCTTAGTCAAATTCTAAAAACAAAAACAACTTTTTGAAAGCTACTTTTTTTTTTTAGTTTTCAAATTTTGGTTTTGGTTTTTTAAACCATGGGTGAAAAGTAGAAAACAAATGAATAAATTTTAAAGTGGAAGTAGTGTCTGTAGGCTTAATTTTAAAAAACATAAATAAAAACCAAAATGGTTATCAAATGAGACCTAAAGCATTTGATAACTATTTGATTTTTGGTTTTTAGTTTTAAAAAATTAAGCCTATAAACATCTCTTACACGTAGAGTTGGCAACAGAGTCAGGGCAGTCTGGGAGGATTCCCCATCCTCGTCCCCACGAGGATATTTCTCCCATCCCTCCCCTCCATCCCCGCCAATGATGGGATTTCCTGTCGAGAGATGGGTCCCCACGGGCACCCATCCCCGTTGTTCTTTTTATAAAAAAAAATATATATATATTAATTATATAAATATTTGTAAATAACATATTTTTAGGGTATATATATAATTATATATTATATATATATTTATTTACAAAATTATATATATATATATATATATATATATATTAAAAAAATTATCTAGGTCGAAGACGGGGCGGGGGTACCCTCCCTGTCCTCGTCCCCGATCGGGGACTCGATTAGAATCCCCGGTCAAACGTCGGAGCGGGGACTCGACCCACGGGAATTTTTGTCAACCTTTCTTACATCTATAGAATTTTTTTTCTTTGTTATCTACTTTATACCCACATCTTTCTTTAACCAGGCCAAAATTTAAAAACTAAAAAATGTAACTTTTAAAATTTTTTTTTAAAAAAAAAAAATTATTAAGAATTCTATTCTGGAACTTAACAAAGATGCAAACTATGGTAGGAAAATAGGAGGAAACAGTCTTAATTTTCAATAATAAAAAACAAAAAACGAAATGGTTCCAAAGGAGGTGTAAGTGGATATCCACTTTCATCTATAACCTATAGGTTTGTATGTTTCTTGTCTAGATAATAGGAGTCTTAAAAATCAAAGGCAAAATTTCAAATTAAAAATAAAAAATAGTTTTCAAAAAACAACTTTTGAAAATGGCTAAAAAATCAAATCAAATATTTAAACCAAACCATGAGTAAAAAAATTATGAGTAAATAAGCATAATTATTAAAAACAAAAAACAAATCGATGAGCATGTTTTAATAAAAGTTCAATTCTACTTTTGGGTTGGATTAGACTAAAAGATTAATCTTCAGGGCGAGGAACTGAGGAAGATGATTGGGGCAATTACATACATAGAATGTAGTTCTAAGACTCAAAAGGTATGGATCTATTTCGTTTAAGGTTGAAGATGGTTCTATATATAAATTTTATGATCTTTACCTATATTTATCTGTGTATTATATATCATATAAGAGTTTCTCTCTATATCGTTGAATGTTGTGACATATTATTAATAAACTCCATAATCTATGTGTCGATTTTTTTTTTGATTATTTTATTTTATTTTATTTTATTTTATTTTATTTTAATTATGGCGCAGAATGTTAAGAATGTGTTTGATGCGGCAATAAAGGTAGCATTGAGGCCTCCGAGACCAAAGAAAAAGGCTCGCAAGCAGAGGACAAATTGTGCTTTACTTTGAAAAATAAGTTCACAAACTCATCTCCAATCACTTTTAATGGAAAAATTATTCCCTATGGTTAAATAATTTCTAGAGTTTTCTTACATATGTAATGACCATATTGAATAATTTTTCTATTTTTCATCCATATATAATATATTTTATATTTCCATTTGTAAGGTTGGAGGTATTCTCTCAATCTCAAAGCTATCCATATGAGAGAAACTTATTAGTAGGTTTTGTTTTGGTTGAATTGTATTATCCCTGCGGAGTTTAATACTTGTGCCTTAACACATCTTCCCTTTGCTGACTATTAATGCATATTATAATAGAATTTAATGAATTTATTGGTAATTTGATTAGATCGGCTACTCAAATAATGAATAAACACCGCTTTCATCTTCAAATTTTTTTATTTGTTATTTACTTTTTACAAATAGTTTAAAAAATCAAGCTAAAATTTGAAAACTAAAAAAAGTAGCTTTTAAAAAGTTGTTTTTGTTTTTAGAATATGGCTAAGAATGCAACCATTTATCTCAAATTATGCAAATCATCGTAAGAAATAAGGAGAAAATAAGTTTAATTTTGAAAAATAAAAAATATATAATAAAATAATGATTATCAAAAGAGGCCTAAAATTTTTAACGTAGTTCAAATGATAAAAAAGTAAATGTCTACTTCAATGACATGAAGTTGTACCATTAATTTCAGTACGAGATTCGATCCCCGTAAATTTTCTAAAAGAACTTGTGAACAATTAAAAAACAGGCTTGATTTTTAGCTATAAAGGACAGTTTGTGCCTAAACATATCAGACGCAGGAAGGAAACAGAAAAAAAATGATGAAGATTTTGGGTTGTTTGTTAGTGATGAGGCCATAAGAAATTGGGTTGGGCCACATCAAGGCACGGCGAACTATTTCGACTGTCGATTGGACTTACGGATGGTAGCCCACTTATATACACGGGAAAATAAGGATAAATTTTAGGATATTTGTAATAATAATAAAATAAGGGGAAAAATCTAAATATATATCACATCTTTAAAATATTTAAGTGTTAACTAGTCAATTTTAGAATTTTTTTAAATTTTTAATTTCGCTCTTCTTTATCTTGTCTTATTCTACACTTTCTTCTTTCCATTCTTTTTTTTATTTTCTTTCTTTTCTTCAATTTTTGTTTCTTTTGTTTTTTTTTTTATTTTCTTTCTTTTCTTTGTTTTTTGCTTCTTCACTCTATTTTTTTATTTTTATTTTATTTTTTTTCTTCGATTTTTACTTCTTTCTTTTCTTTAATTTTTGTTTCTTCTCTTTCTTTTTTTTATTTTATTTTTGCTTCTTACTTTTTTTCATAAGAATTATGAGGTTGAGTTTTGTACTAATAACTTATAAAATTGCAAGTTATTGTTCTCAAAGTTGTAATAATTATGATTATAAGTGATATAAATGCACTCATGATAAAGGAAAACACATGAAATTGTATATATGTGATAAACTCATGCAAAAGTATTTTCTTAAGTGAAAAATTGTATCATGCACTTTAATGCAAGAATCAGAAAAATTCACTAAGTATTGCAGACAAGGCTAACGCAAGGGGCATGTGTCCAACTTACCCGACGCATGAAAGATACATTTGACTCGTACAATCTACGTCAAATCACAACTTACAGGCATGGGCATCTGACTGGCGGCTTCTGATCGAAGCAGAATGGCAATCGACTATCTTAGGGTATTAATACAATCACATCACCAAGTGGCATCCACATCGAGAGATGTTGAGCATTAATTAAAGAACATATCCCCAATGCATCACACATACACTTAAACTTTAGCAGACATCTGTATCATTTCCATTTGATTATCATTGTGCTTACATAGGCTTGTTATTCCCATTAGGAAAACAACGCATACCATCTATGTTGGGATTGGTGTTCTAATTCACCCAAAGTCTCGTTGTTTTGTAAAGATACACATTGTTCAATGAATAAAATAAGTGTTATTTAATTCTGACATTTACTCATATCCAATAAATAAAGCTCCTTGGTTATCTTATGTGAACTTAAGCATGTATATGTGATATACAAGTGGATCATGCCTTAGTAATAATCTAAACCGGTATGTAGTATAAGGATTAAGGTAGGATACCTGATCCTGGTGACACTACGGATACGACCCGATTTGTAGAGGTTTGCAAGTGTTGTAAACTACTATAGATGGTAGATCCTGACCATTCGTATGGAGACATGGAGCGGGGGTGTCCTATACAAAGAGTTTGTATAAGACCTAGACCACGAGATGACTAGACTCTGTATATAACGTCGTTGATACTAGAGACTTGCATCTCACCTAAACGACCATAGGTGACAGGACCTCAATTCTGAGTGTTTTGTGAACTCCTGCCTTTGAGGGCAGTCCTTTGATTAGTATGGATGAGAGTGGCCAGATTGCCAACTCAACATGCCTACCTTTTTGGGGACTCGTCTGATATGGGAGCAGGGAACTCGATCCACAATATGGAATTCACTTCTTTTTCGAAACAAGGATAAGTAGAGAGATTTCTCCCTTAAGGACTGATTCTAGGGCTTGAACATAGTGGTCATATCTTCTCTTTGGAAAAGAAGACTCAATCATAGTAGGACTATGATTTATGTTCATTAGAGGGATCAGTGGTATTTAAGGAGACAGATGTAACTACAGGGGCATAACGGTTATTGGCCCAATTGTACTTACAAGTGATCTGTGAAGGGTTATCGCACTGCTGATTGGTTAAGATGGACACATAGTATATCTGTAATGAGGAAAGTTCAGCTTTCGGTCTTTAGTGGAGTGTCTGGCAGTTAAGGATGGTGGATCTCGTGACTAAAGAGTTTAGTCAGTTATTCACGTACCATTGGAGCTTCGGATCTATAGGTCCATGAGGTCCCCTTGGTAGCTTGGATTCTGTTAAGGATCAGTTCTTGATGTTGATTTGAAATGTTTAAATTGACAAGAGGTATTTTGATTATATGTGATATAATTGGTATGATGTATGAGATACATCTAGTGGAGGATTGATGTAAATGAGATTTACATTAAGTACCATGGAATAGAAAAAGAACTATGGTTTATATGTTTCATGAGATGAAATATTAAAACTATAGGTTATAAATATAGTATGATAAGTTGGTTATCATTTATATTTATCATAATACTAATTATTACATAATTAATACTTTTACTTTTAAATAACCAAAGTAGTAGATGGCTATTGGATCATGGTAACCGTGAGTTTAAAAGGAAAGTAGTTTCCTAATTTTAAAAAACGATGAAGTTTTTTCCAAAAGTTTCAAAAGAATTTGAGTTTTCTCTCTGGCGAAAAGAAACTCATGGAAGTCGTCAAGTAAATACAGATTTACTAAATGACGATTGGGCGAGCTAAACGATCGTGCAGTGTTTACTAAACGATCGCGTAGCTTTGCTAGTCGATTGTTGGCCCAAGCTAAACGATCATGTAGAATCGACCGAGCTAGACGATAGAGCTAAACGATCGCATAGTTTTATCTAAACGATTGGGCATCGACCTATACGATAGGTCTTCAACTTCTCCCACTTACCCAGTCGTATACACGATCGTTCTTTCCTTCGTTCGTCTACCTCATACCAAGTCCAAATAGAGCCCACCCTCTGGATTCTCATACCAAGAATACCAAGGTCGCCTTGTTGGTGGTGTCAGACTTAATTCGACACCGTCGAGGTTTTCTGGAGGTTGTTCGTGGTGTTGCGGAAGAGTCCGTTCGCTGTTGTGGAGGAGTTCGTGACCGAAAAGATCGTTGAGGACGAGCGTGAAGTGTTCGTGCTCTGTTCGTGCGGTGTTGTGGTCATGTAGATCGAGCACTCGTGGTTGCTGTTGTTAGATCAGAGTGCGCATCGGAGTGTGGAGACGCTTCTGTCGTTGTTAGTACAGTTTTTCCCTCTGTACATTTTTTGTTTCATGTTGTAATTTCTTCGTAAATTGTATAACCGCTTGTATTGAAGTTGACTGTAAATGATTTGTTGATTCATGATTGTAATTTGGAATAGTCTTGTTCCGCTGCTCATGGAAATCTCGGTTCCGATTTCCTTCAATCTACGCTTAAGCCAACCATCCACAAACTCTTTCCCCTTTTCTGAACTCATATTTCCCTTTTGCATTGCCAGTAATTTAGTGTACATGACCAACACATATCAAACAATTAGGACACCTCTGCAATAGATCCAAAGACCAAACCTGCGTTAGTCCTTGCGTTCGACCCTGGGCTTACCAGGACACTTAGATTAGATTTATACTTAGGTCTAGCTTAAGAGAATTTGTATGCGCTAGTAAGGTGTGCACGCACATAAATCTATCATCAATCCAACGCATAACATCATCTTCATTCCAAGAAATAGATTAAACATCTTTTCCATCATCATGTAGGATCTAAAGGCAACACTAGATGGGGGTGAATAGGGTTGACTACCAATTTTTAAAAAATAATTTTATCTTCAAACAATGCTCAATAAAGTTAACCCACTAATTTGATTAAAGAAAATTTATGCAAGACAAAACTTAAATCATGCAAGCTATGATAACTTCAAATTTAAAGACAATTTAATCAAGGATAAATTTAAATAACATACTAAAAATTAAATCATGCAATTAGGAAAGATTAAAAAAAACTAAGACAAGAAGCAAAAAAATTTGAAAACAAGAAATAAAAGAGAGAGAGGAAGAGAAAACATCGGGAATTATAGTGGTTCGGCAAATTGCCTACTCCACTCTCCAAGACTCCTTCTTGGGTATTTCACTAAGCGATCTTTCACTAAGTGATCCTCTTGTAGGTGAGGACCAAACCGACACACGACCCTCTTTTTCTTAGGCTAAAAAGAAACCCAAGATCCTTTTTACTAGTTCAAAATCAAACCAATTTCTTTTTCTCACAACCCAAGGTGTACCCACACCTTAATACACTTCCCAAAAATTAATAGAAAACCTCACAGTATTACCTCTTGAAGGCTAAATATACAAGTTGAGCACTCCAAAAAATAACTCACAAAAATAACTCTAGGCCAATTTAGGAGCAAGGAGGACAAGAATTTGAGAGTAGAGAGAATTGAGAGTAAAATCAAGTTGAATTTATAGGCGAGGGGGATAAATTTTGGCCATTGGATATGATTGCAAATGAAGGGTGGACATTGAATAAAAATAGAAAAGGAAAGGATTTGTAATTAAGAGAGGAATTTTGAAAGATTGGAATTATTGAGATTTGGAGAATAAAAAGGATTTGAAGGATGACAATTTAGGAAGGAAATCAATTTGAAAAGGCTGAAATTTGATGAGAATTTAGAGAAAATTGGATCAGAAAATTAAAGGAAAATAAGAAACTAAAAATAAAAATAAAAAATAACTGGATGATATGGGCACCATGCACACAGGGGAGGAGATTGAGCGTCACGCACCGCATTCTGTCAAGAAACCGCACGGTGAAATTGAATTCTCCGTGAAGATGCGGAGTACGGCACGTGCGGTGCACGCGCGCATTCGCGCGTGAAGTTGGGCGACCACCACTTGTCATTATTTCATTCGTCCACGATTGCCACGTCAGCAAAAAAAGATCGTTTAGAGTGCCACGTCATTCGCCATGTCAGCTGCCATATCATCAATATTGACCGCTTATGTGCCACGTCGGCAAGGTGCCAAGTGTCACTACCACGTTGGATTTCCTCTCCAATCTTCTTTTACTTATAACTTTTTCATTTGAACTTCGATTTGAGTGATTCAAATTGCGTTGGAATCGTCTTTCCGAGCTCTACAAGATAGTGACTCTGAAGCACTAAAAATGTTAGTACAAAAAATCTGAGTTTGTTATCATCAAAATACTTGGTTTGATTGAAGCCCTAAAGCTAACAATCTCCCTCTTTTTTATGATGACAAACCACCATAATACCAAAAATACTTCTCCCCCTTTTGTTATCAACAAAAAAATATACCAGTAATTTTTCTCCCCTTTAATCATACAAATAACGCTCCCTCTCAATAAATCAAAACACATAAATTCATAGAAATATGAATAATGCTCCCCCTATCAAACATAATTAGAAAATTCTAATAATACCAAGTGCAAGTCTATTTTTACAAAAGGCTTCTTTATTTAATGCCTTTGTAAGAATATCTGCTACCTGGTTCTCAGTATTAACATAATTAATGACAATATTCTTATTTTGCACACGCTCTCGAAGAAAATGATGTCTAATATCTATATGCTTTGTTCTGGAATGTTGAATGAGATTTTTAGTTAAATTAATTGAACTAGTATTATCACAACAGATTGGTACTTGTTCAAAGTTTAAACCAAAATCACGCAACGTTTGTTTCATCCATAAAACTTGAGAAAAACAACTAGCAACAGCAATATACTCAGCCTTAGTGGTAGATAATGCAACAGAATTTTGTTTTTTACTATACCAAGATACTAAAGAACTACCTAGAAAATGACATGTTCCATTAGTACTTTTTCTATCAGTTAGACTACCAGCAAAATCAGCATCAGAATATGCAATCAAATCTAAAGATGCATTTTAGGATACCATAAGCCTAAATCAACGATACCAAGCAACTATTTAAAAATTCTTTTTACACCATGCAAGTGCGATACTTTAGGACATGATTGAAATCTAGCACACATGCATACACTAAACATAATATCAGGTCTACTCGTAGTTAAGTAAAGAAAGGATCCGATCATATCTCTATAAGCTTTAATATCTATGTTTTTACCTTTTTCATCCTTATCAAGTTTTGTAATGGTACTCATGGAGTCTTTGCTACTTTTGCATTATCGAACTTAAACTTTTTGAGTAGATCCCTTGTTTACTTCTCTTGATTTATGAAGATTCCATTTTCAAGTTGTTTAATTTGAAGCCCAAGGAAGAATTTAAGTTCTCCCATCATGCTCATTTCAAACTCACTATGCATACAGTTAAAAAATTCTTCACAAAGAGAAGAGTTAATAGCACCAAATATAATATCATCAACATAGATTTGCACTAATAAAATATCATTATCTTTAATTTTGATAAAAAGAGTAGTATCAATAAGTCCCATTTTAAAACCATTTTCTTGCAAAAATTTACTCAAACGGTCATACCAAGCTCTAGGAGCTTGTTTAAGACCATAAAGTGCTTTATTTAATTTAAAAACATGATTTAGATTATCAAAGTTTTCAAAATCAAGAGGTTGTTCAACATACACTTCCTCCATTATGAAACCATTTAAGAAATCACTTTTTACATCCATTTGAAATAAAGTAAAATTCTTATGAGATGCAAATGCAAGCAGCATGCGAATAGATTCTAATCTAGCAACATGAGCAAATGTTTCCTCGTAATCTATTCCTTCTTCTTGACTATAGCCTTGAGCAACTAGTCTAGCTTTATTTCTAACAATATTACCAGTTCATCCATTTTATTTCTAAATATCCATTTAGTACCTATAACAGGATGATCACTAGGACGCGGGACTAGTTCCCACACATTATTTCTTTCAAATTGATTTAATTCTTCTTGCATAGCAATTAACCATAACTCATTAGATTCAGCATCTTTAAAGGATTTTAGTTCAATTTGAGACACGAAAGCAACATTATTTAAAGCATTTAAAGAAAAGCGAGTTCTTACCCCTTGAGATACATCACCTATTATTAACTCCTGAGGATGATGAGTGGAGAATCTCCAATCCTGGGGGAGGGATTTTTCTGGTTCTTTCTGAGATTCATTTGATACTGCTTCCCTATCTTTAATACTAAGATCTTCAACAGGTATTTCTAATTCATCACTAGCAAAAACTTTATTAGTGGCAACATGTGTTTCATAAAAAACAACATTCATTGACTCTTCAAGTACATGAGTTCTTTTATTAAAAACTCTATATGCTTTACTACATGTAGAATGTCCTAAGAATATGCCAATGTTCGTTTTTCATTCAAACTTTCCAAGTTTCCTTTTGTCTTTCAAAATAAAACATTTGCAACCAAAGACTTTGAAATAGCTAATATTTGGAGTTTTATTATTAAAAAGCTCATAAGGAGTTTTATCTAAAACTTGTCTTATTAAAACACGATTCATTACATAAGATGCAGTATTAACAGCTTCAGCCCAAAAAGATTTTGGTAAATCATATTCATTAAGCATGGAGGTAGCTAATTCTTGTAAAGATCGATTTTTTCTTTCTACAACACCATTTTGTTGAGGTTTTTTTGGAGAGGAAAAATCATGAGAAATTCCATTTTCTTCACAAAAATTTTCAAAAGAAGCATTTTCAAATTCTCCTCCATGATCACTTCTAATTTTCGAAATCATAAAACCTTTTTCATTTTGAATTCTTTTTGAAAAGCTAATAAAATATTTTAAAGCTTCATCCTTATGAGATAAAAATAAGACCCAAGTAAATCTCGAAAAATCATCAACTATAACAAAAGCATAATGTTTTCCACTTAGACTTGCAACTCTAGTAGGTCCAAAAAGGTCCATATGTAACAGTTGCAAAGGTCTAAAAGTAGAAACCATTTTCTTTGGTTTGAAAGAAGACTTAGTTTGTTTATCCATTTGACAAGCATCACAAACTTTATCTTTTTCAAAGTTTAATTTTGAAAGACCTCTAACAAAGGATTTCTTAGAAATATTTGAAATTAAATGCATGCTAGCATGACCTAACCTTCTATGCCATAACCACGAATCTTCATGCAATGCAGATAAACACTTATTTTCTACTATAGGACAATCTAATAGATCAATAGTATAAACATTTTTATCTCTATTTCCTACAAACTGAACTTTTCTATCACATGCATTTTCTATTGTATAATTTTTATCACTAAAAATTACTCTATATCCTTTATCTCATAATTGACTAATACTTAATAAATTATGCTTTAAACCATCAACCAACAAAACATTTTCAATAAGAAAATTCGAACCGTTACTAATATTACCTTTGCCAACAATCTTATCCTTTTATTGTCACCGAAGGTAACATATCCTCCATCTTTCTTTTCTAGGTATGTGAATTTTGTGTGGTCCCCAGTCATATGTTTTGAACATCCACTGTCCAAGTACCACTTATTCTTTACGGATCTCAAACATACCTGAGAGAATTAATTCTCAAGATGTAACCTTAGGTACCCAAATTTGTTTGGGTCCTTGGGGGTTAGCTAACAAAAATTTAGGAATCCATCTCTTTTCATTCATAATATTGATTTTTCTTAAATTGCATGCATAAGCTTTATGACCATGTTTTCCACATGCATGACAAATAATAGAACCTTCTTTGACAAAGTAGTTTGTAAATTTCTTTTGTTTTTGGTGAGGTTTATAGCCTAAGCCACTTTTATCAAATATGCATTGTTGCTTACCCATCATGATTTCTAAATTCTTTTTCCCATTTGTAAACTTTAAAAGAGTAGCTGAAATATCTTCATTTTTATTTTCTAATAATTTATACTCTTCTTTTAAAGCATGCAAATTTGATTTAGATAAATCTAGATCTTTTCCTAATGTTTCATTTTTCTCTTTTAGATTATCTAGCTCAATTAATAAATTATTATTTTCAAGAGCTAATTTAGCATTTTTCTTCCTAAGAGACATATATTTGCAACGTAGTTTTTCAAATTCAATTTTAACTTCATTATATGCATCAATGAGCTCATCAAAAGTAAGATTTTCAGGACTTACCTCATCATCATCGTCGTCGTCATCTCCAAAACCCATAATGCACAGATTTGCTACTACTTCCTCGCTTTCAGAATCACTTTCATCGCTTTCGTCCCAAGTAGCTTTCATGACCTTTTTGCTCTTCTTTGAAATGACTTTTCTTTGAGGACAGTTCCATTTCACGTGTCCGGGCTTTTTGCATTCATAACAGATGACTGTATCTCTGTTGCTCTTTTCTCCTTTGCCTTCTTGATTGTTGACTTTCTTTGAGAAGTTCCTTTTCCTAAAATGCTTTTTGAACTTCTTGGTCAAGTAAGCGAACTCCTCATCATTTAGTTCAGCTTCAGTTTCAGAGTTCTCTTGAACTTGAGTGGACTTTTAATGCTAGGCTCTTCTTCTTTTTGACATCTTCTTCCACATTGGCCTTCATGATTATCTCATGTGTCATGAGAGATCCAACGAGCTCCTCTAGTGGAAGTTTTAAGAGGTCTTTTGCTTCTTGGATCGCCGCCACCTTAGCTTCCCAACTCTTAGGCAATGATCTAAGAATTTTTCTCACATTTTCAGAGGTGGTATAAGATTTTCCTAACCCCTTCAAAACATTAACAATATTAGTGAACCTAGTAAACATTTCAGATATAGTTTCATTTGCATCCATTTTAAATAATTCTTAATTATGAACTAACATGCTAATCTTTGACTCTTTAACTTGATTAGTTCCTTCATGAGTTACTTCAAGCAAGCGTATCCCAAATTTCTTTAGCAGAATTACATGTAGAGACTCGATTAAATCATCAGGACATAAAGTACAAAACAGGTAGTTCATGGCTTTAGCATTAATAGAAAACTTATTTTTATCTTCATCATTAAACTCTTTTTCTTCCTTAGGAATATCTTTATTATCAACTATCTTAGTATGAATTAAAAGACCATTAGAAACAATTTCTCATAGATTATAGTCAATAGAAATCAAATAAATTCTCATCATAGTTTTCCACCATGCATAATTATTTCCATCAAACAAAGGTGACCTAGTGGTAGATTGACCTTCACCATACCCATTTATTCCAATAGTTACCATAAGCTCGAATAATTAAGTTTTTCGAAAAATGAAGACAATATAATATATATTAAAGACTTTTATAAAGAGAAATACTTTTCCAAAATTTAGATTTTAATAAAAAAGATTTCAAAGATTACGAAGTAGAGAAAAAAAATTAAGGTTTTAATAACCAATTTTCAAGAAAAAAATTCTAATGAAAACAGCTTTTAAAACTCAATTTTTCGAACTTTTTGCAAAAATTAGAAAAATTCCAGATTTAATAAGATTAAAAAAAACATAATGTAAAATAAAAAAAAATTACAAAACCTTTTTGAAATAAGAAAATCGAGCTACCTTCTCTGATACCAATTGTAGAATCTAAAGGCAACACTAGATGGGGGTGAATAGGGTTGACTACCAATTTTTAAAAAATAATTTTATCTTCAAACAATGCTCAATAAAGTTAACCCACTAATTTGATTAAAGAAAATTTATGCAAAACAAAACTTAAATCATGCAAGCTATGATAACTTCAAATTTAAAGACAATTAATCAAGGATAAATTTAAATAACATACTAAAAATTAAATCATGTAATTAGGAAAGATTAAAAAATAACTAAGACAAGAAGCAAAAGAAATTGAAAACAAGAAATAAAAGAGAGAAGAATAGAAAACACCGGGAATTATAGTGATTCGGCAAATTGCCTACTCCACTCTCCAAGACTCCTTCTTGGGTATTTCACTAAGTGATCCTCTTGCAGATGAGGACCAAACCGACACACGACCCTCTTTTTCTTAGGCTAAAGAGAAACTCAAGATTCTTTTTACTGGTTCAAGATCAAACCAATTTCTTTTTCTCACAACCCAAGGTGTACCCACACCTTAATACACTCCCCAAAAATTAAAAGAAAACCAAATTCACAAGTTGAGCACTCCAAAAAAACTCACAAAAATAACTCTAGGCCAATTTAGGAGCAAGGAGGACAAGAATTTGAGAATTGAGAGAATTGAGAGCTTAAGACTTGATAGCTTTTTGGTGTGTCAATGAAGGATGGAGATTGAATAAAAATAGAAAATGAAAGGATTTGTAATTAAGAGAGGAATTTTGAAAGATTGAAATTATTGAGATTTGGAGAATAAAAAGGATTTGAAGGATGACAATTTAGGAAGGAAATCAAAATTGAAAATGCTGAAATTTGGTGAGAATTTAAAGAAAATTGGATCAGAAAAATAAAGAAAAATAAGAAAATCAAAATCAAAATAAAAAAATAGCCGGATGATATGGGCACCACGCACACAGGGGAGGAGATTGAGCGTCACGCGCCACATTCTGTGAAGAAACCGCAGGCACGTGCGACGCACGCACGCGTCCGCGCGTGAAGCTGGGTGACCGCCACTTGTCATTATCTCATTCGTCCACGGTCGCCATGCCACTGCCACATCATGTGCCACGTCAGCAAAAAGTGATCGATTGGAGTGCCACGTCATTCTCCACGACAGCAATATTGACCGTTTGTATGCCACATCAGCCGCCACATCAACAAGGTGCCACGTGTCACTGCCACATTGAATTTCCTCTCTAATCTTCTTTTGCTTATAACTTTCTCGTTTGAACTACGATTTGAGCGATTCAAATTGCGTTGGAATAATCTTTCCGAGCTCTACTATATAGTAACTCTGAAAGACTGAAAATGTTAGTACAAAAAATCTGAGTTTGTTATCATCAAAATACTTAGTTTGATTGAAGCCGTAAAGCTAACACATCATTCATCCTTATCATCATTAAACACAATTGAAGCACACGACACGTACCGAAGACTTGAAAGTATCCAATTCATAAGTGACTTAACACTAAAAAGTCAATCATCAAGTTTCATTATTATTATAATAAAACATTAAATGTAAATAGCAAATGAAAACAAATTTGAAAGAAACTAGTTTTTTAGTCCACAAATTTGCACCATTTTTAGAAACATTTTTTATAAGTTTGAAATAAGAAATGAGAATATTTATTAAATAAGTTTATTTTCTCAAAAATGAGAAACACGAACAATATTAGACAGATCAATAGAACATGATATCTATCAAAAATAAACTTGAAGAAGAGCTTAGATGGCATAAAATGAAGGGCACAAATTGAAATACTTGTGTATTTGTGTACCGTAATATTTTTTTACAAAATCAAACGAAGAAGAATGGTTTAGTTTGGTTGTTCGCTGTTTCTATGGAAGTGCTCTTGAGAGGTATAAAAAAAAAAGGACCGTACTAACGTTTGTAATGGACAAGAAAAGAGACAATAAGGTGGTCAGTAACTATAATTGATAGAATTTACCACTGATAGCATGTTATCGATGATAGAAGCCAAAATTGATAGCACGTTATCAATGAAGAAGTTACCACCTATAGCATGCTATCGGTGATAGAAGCTACCAATGATAGCATACTACTATGATAGAGAGCTATCACTAATAGCATGATATCAATGAGATTATTGATAGTATGATATCAGTTAGATCATTAATAACATATTATTAGTGATATTATTAGTGAAAGAAGCTATCACTAATAACCACGATATGAGTGATATATATATCCATGATAGAAGTTAGGTGGAATTTGTACGTCGGGTTTCTTTGAAAGTTCATAACTAGTTATATAAGTCTATCATTGCTAGCCTTAAGTGTTGATATTTCAAGGTTGATTCTAATTTATGAAAACTTATTAGTGACAGCGACCGATAGCTGCTATCAGTAATATCAATGATAGAAGATTATCAGTGATAGCTATTGTATTAATCTTTCAAAGTTGATAGTCATTTATGAAAGTCTATCAGTGTTAGCCACTAATAGTTTCCCATCACTGATATATCCCAGTCTTTCAAAGTTATTGGTTTTCTTTCAATGTTGATATCTACTTATAAAAGTATCATTGATAGCTGTTGATAGCTTGTAAAAATACAAGTTGAGGGCTAATAAACAGGATATGTGTTAATATTACCAAGAATTCATGTGGAAAAGTGAGCTTGCGTCGACCAGCACTAAAAATCTTCACTAACCCTCTATCATGCGTTATTTTACATCAAAGTGTCTATTTTTGCAGCTATTGCAGGAATTGATCGCATGCGTCAGTCCCAGACTGCCACAAGGTTGGCCGCATGTGTTGATCGTCATAAAAACTAGTTCGTCGCATGGAATGATGCGTCCACGGAATGATAATCATGATAGAATACTAATCGCAAGGTAGGTGGAATGCGTTGACACTTCAGGAGAAACAAGCATGAACGAATACCTTGGGAGTATCAACAAGATAAGGTGATGCTGACATTTCCCATACCGCGGCAGAAGCAGCAGTGAGTCAGAATGGGGTATCAGAGTTTTCGGTGTTTGAGCTCTATAAATAGAGCCTTGGGTCTTCACTTCAAACCATCTGAGTTTCTGCCTTAGGCAGATTCTTGAGATCACATATGAGAGCATGAGCAAGACATTCTTTGAGGATTCTTCACATCCACAGCCCCTTCCGAGTGACGATCGGAGTTTCACCAGAGATAGAGCTCGAGAGAGACTTCTTCACCATCCATCCATGGCACCAACAGCAGCCTTGACACATTTCAGATGAAAAGCAAGAGATACTTACATTTAGCCTTCCACCTCTCCTCCTATCTCTGTATTGTATTATATTTTTCCTTAAGATATTAATACATTTTGTATTCAATGCATCTATTACTTCCTTCAGCACCATCTTCACCATCTTATTCTTCTTTATCATCGTTTACATCAATCGTTTATTTAAGTATCGAAGACAAGTCACATACTCAGTCATGCGGCCTAGAATATAACGCATGAAGGAAACCACCGAGAGGTGTGCGTTACATAAGTATAGTGAGTTAATCCTCTTTTCTAGATGTGAGGTTGTCGCAATGTTTGTCTATGAGCTGATTAGCTATAACCAACTGCTCGAGAGGGTAAGTAGTGGAATACACTATAGTAAAGTAAGCATTATTCTTAGAGATAGGAACGATCTTATGCTCGATATAACCATGCATTATAGAGATATAAGCATGCAACTAGCCACTGAGAGGTGTGTGATGCATTAGTGTGGCGAGCTGGGATTACTCTAGCGACCAAACATAATGAAGTCACCTTATTATGCGTTAACAGTTGCCACATCTCTATCAATTCTCATAGTTCAACTTCCATTGCCCAATCTGTTTAGTTAGGAGTAAGAGTAGCGCATAATCCATTAACTTCTATCTTTTTACTTTTATTCATCGTCTCAAACTCATAACTTCATAAACATTATTTAGTTACAAGTCCCTGTGTTCGACCTCAGATCATCCCAGAAAACTTGCGTTCTCGTTATACTTGGTGAGAAAGCAAGAAAACTTGTGACAGGAACACATGGTCATTGTGTACGCACTTGAGCATATTCTCCATTCCAACGCATGACCATCGACGCATAGAGACTAACACATAACAACATCTTCTCTTTTCCAACGAATAGTTGCTAATAGCCTTAACCGTTAATATTTCAAGGTTGATTCCAATAATGAAAATGTATCAATTACAAATCGTTGTAGACGAGTTTAACCAATTAATGGTATGTCTTAATCGTTGTAAACTATCAGCTGCTAACAATTGCTATCGTGGTATGTCTTAATAGTTAACGAATAGTAATTAATTTGGTTTAAAAAGTTTAACCGATTAATTACAAATCGTTGGAGCTCATGATCTGTAGGTCCATTAGGTCCCTCTACTAGCTCGTAAATTAGTTTAATAAATTGAGTATTATTGGATGAAATTTGAAATGAGCGTTATGAATTTGAAACATTCAAATTCAAATTAAGGTTTCAATTAATTGTATACGATGCAATTGAAACGTTTAATTTTATCGAAATTAAACAAAATTGGATAATCAATTAATATTTAAATTATGATTTAAATATTAATTATATAAAATCGAATCATATTCGTGGAATTTGTGTTTTATTAATTTAATATTAAGATATTAAATTAATATTTTAATTAAAAAGTTTAATTAAAATTAAAATTAGTTTTATTTAAAATTAATTAATAGAATTAATTTTGTAAAAATAATATTAAAATAAATTAGTTTATTTTAATATAAAATTATATTAATTTTAATCAATTTGATTGGTTAAAATTAAAATAATATTAAATTTGTTATAGTGGATTTTTCATAAAATCCACTATAGGTGATTAAGTAGCTTAATCACCCCATTCCACTATTGAATCCATTCAAACTTCAAAGCAGGTGTTGATTACCATGCACCTCATCTCCCTGCATGAAAATAAGCTTATAAAGTGAAGCTTAAAACTGAGAAATAAGCCATGCATGCTGATTTTTTGCACCAAAACTCTGCTGAAGTGAAACCCTCTTCCCCCTCTAAAATTCACCCATATTCAGCTCAATTTGAGTACTTCCACCACACAATCCTCACTTGAGATTAGTAGAGAAGATCTAGGTGATGGTCTACTTGAAGTTTCAAGCTCAATTTTATGGATACCTTGCTGAATTCGTGGAGATTTCTTCAAAGGTAGTGAATAACTCAAACCCTCTTGTAAACTTGTTATGAGTAGCATGTTCTAAACACAAATTAAAAGTAGTTAGAGTGCTTATTGATTCTAAATTTTTCTGTTGCATGTTATCTAACTCCTTTAGATTTTGCATGGTTCTGAATGCAATTATTATCCCCTTTGGGAGATGCCTAGCCAAACTCAATTATTGATGCATGCCTCTTCCTCCAATTCCATTTTTGTTCGGACGAGACTTACATCTTAATAAACCTCATACCTGATCAAAAGAATATTTATAAATCACCGAACTACTATTTATACTACTAGGTAGCACAAGCGACAAGAACAGGGCCGAACAACAGAAAAGCCAAGAATTAAATATCTTTTAAGCTAAATTTGACTGTGGAAAGCAGTAAAAACAGGGGTTTTTAATTTGTTTGATAGAATGGAAAAATGAAAGAAATTAAATAAGGCGGATAAATATAAACATGGATTGGTTTATCTAGTTTGATCAAGATAGACATTCATCGTCTTCTACAAATTAATTATGTAATCAAATTATGCATGCACAACTACTTGCTCGATTCGATCGAACTAGCCTCTACAGTGGCGGATAACTAGCAAGAATCTAACCAAGAAAGCATCCTAATTATTAATTGAGGTCAGAAAGATCATACTCTAACTAATCTACATGCTTCTAAATTCTCTTGGGTTCGATAGTGGCCATATAGAACTAAAAACACATGCATTACAATTTAGGATTCAATTGTGTCGATTAATTATCAAGAAAGTCATATTCAATTAACCAATTTTATCTTTGAACCCAGCAATTAATGCATCATAGGAATAGCCATCAAATGCACAATTAACTAATGCTACTTGATTGATTTTAGCTAGACATTCAGGTAAGAACGTGATGTAACAATAAATCAATTAGGCATGATCAATTATGCGTGAAAAGTCAACCTCACAATCATGCATATAGAAATTAAACAGAATTCAAAGAAAACATAATTTTAGAATGCAAAACACCGATTAAACCAAGAGATGACCAAGAAATAAGCAAATAATTCTTAATCCAAGAACTAGATGGAAATTACCTAAAAATTCATAGACAAATTCAAGAGATGACCCAATCCAAGCTTACAATCCAAAATAAAATGAATAAAACCTACCTAATGATGCTAAAAAAGATAGGGAGGAAGAAGAAAACCAGGCCTCTCCTCGGCCTCCATAAAATCCAACATGATTTGACCAAAAAACAAAGAAAGGTATATATAGACAACACTAGGGATAACGTTGCAATACTGTTACACAAAAGGCCTCGAGTGTTGGATGGGTGGCGCAACGCTGATGTAACATTTTATGCACGCACGGATGGCTGAAGACTCCA
The DNA here is from genome assembly GCF_027475165.1 of Benincasa hispida. NCBI lineage: Eukaryota > Viridiplantae > Streptophyta > Magnoliopsida > Cucurbitales > Cucurbitaceae > Benincasa > Benincasa hispida. The sequence goes on from NC_143480.1 coordinate 8,960,238, forward strand.
TTATTAGAAGTTTATAGCATTGCAACCCTGGCCTGCAGCTACTGCCTTTCATCATCAGGATAACGTCAAGCTTAGATATGATGAGTGTTTCGAGGCTCATGTCAGGGGCAGTTATTCATTTTTACTTCTTTAAAGTCCGAATGCTCAAATTACCTCCAAATTGCTTCAAATTAATCTCATTTGGCTCCAAACGCTCGATTCTACCTCTTGGTTGCTCGATACCTACAAAATAAGATAATTAACATTAAAAATTTACTGACAAGCTCGAGTTAAACTAGGAATTATAGTTCTTTTTTAGAGCTATCACTTTCATACTCAGTGGTGTGTATATCTGGGACCTTCCCCCTTACACAAAGGTTATCGATGCCTCAATGCAGAAGGTTGAATCTTCATATCAAAGCATGTCAACTTTAGTGAATAAGACTTCCCATTAAAAAATGGCTTTGGTAATTCAAATCTGCTAAATCTAAGCCCACCGTCCTTCCCACTACTTATATCTTGGTTAGCCTGCCTCAATGGCCTATCCAGCCTATATCTAGCTCTTATCCGAACCCAAATCTAACTCAGCCCAACTCCTCACCTTCACTCACTGAACACCTGCCCTATACGACATCCCTATCCTATGCCTAAATCTCGTCAAACATTGAGACCAACCCATCATCAACTCTCATATCCCCAGCTCAATCATCCCAAACCGGCCCACTATAACCTTGTATGAATGATCCATGTTTGATCAACTCTAATTCTCTCTCTCCTCATACTAGTCCTACCTCTTCCCACATTCCAGCCCCAATACCCTAACCTCTCTCTCTCTCCAACACCTACCATTCCTTGCACCCCTCCGATTGTTAATAATCAACCAATGGTTACTGGAGGAAAAGATGAAATATTTTGTCCCAAAGCCTGGGTTGTTTTGACATTTCCTGACTCTTCCTTTAACTTCTCAAGGATAGAGCCAACCGAAACTAGTGATGCTCTTAAGTCACCTTTGTGAAAAGCAGCAATGAAGGCTAAATTTCTGCCCTCTGCAACACCAAAACTTGGTTGCTTGTACCTCATTCCCCTTATGATAGCGTCGTAAGATGCAAATGGGTTTTCTGATTGAAGAAGAATGTAGATGGTTCCATCCAGCGTCACAAAGCTCAACTGGTCGCAGGGTTTCATCAAATATCTGGGATTGATTACTTTGATACATTCAGTTTGGTTGTCAAGCCATCAACAATCAGAATTTTTTTTATTATTTACTATATCTAATGGATGGTCTCTGTGACAACTGGACTTCAATAATGTCTTCCTCAATAGAATGCTCAAAGAAGTTGTCTGCATGACTTAACCACCCAGATTTGAAGATCCTAATCGGCCACACCATGTCTGCAAACTCCGTAAGGCAATTTATGGCCTTAAGCAAGCTCCTTGAGCTTGGAACAGTGAACTCAAATAGTTTCTGCTTGGTTGTGGCTTAACTCTCAGCAGGTCAAATTCCTCACTCTATTTTTTGTGTTGATCTACAATGATTATATTTCTTCTAATTTATGTTGATGACGTTATCATCACTAGAAGTGACCCCGCCTTCATATCTCAACTAATCATCGCCGTAGATTTGAGGTTTGCCTTAAAGAACTAGGGTAAGTTGAACTACTTCCTAGGAATTCAAATCACATATCTACCTAACGGTTTTCATCTGAAGTAGTCGAAGTATAACACTAATCTGTTGGCTTGACACAATTTGTCCAATATTAAGCCTTGTCCTACCATATCCTGGCTTATCCCTCTCTGTCAATAACGACACACCTCTACTGGATCATTTTCCTTATAGAAGCATCATTGGTGCTCTTCAATATATGGTCAATACACGGCTTAACATTACCTTTATCGTCAATCCATAAGCCAATTTCTCAAAGTCTCAATAAACACTCACTTAAAAGTCATCAAATGGATTCTTCGGTATCTGAAAGGCATCTCATCCTTTGTGCTACTCATTCAATCTAATGACTCAATCACCATCACGACATTCTCCGATGCCGATTGGATTCCGAATGTGGATAGTTGAAAATTTATGGTTGCCTACTGTGTCTTCCTTGGCACCTCACTTATCCCATGGTCATCCAAAAAGCAGGCTGTTATGGCTCATTCGAGCACGAAATTTGAATATCGAGCTCTTGCTCACCCATCTACAGAGATCACTTAGATAAGACAATAGCTTAGTGAACTTGGTTTTGAACTCTCTGTCAAACTAGTCATTTGTGTGTGATAACATTGGGGTAGGGCTCTTGCCTCCAACTCGGTTTTCCATGTGCAAACGAAGTATATTGAGATTGACATACATTATATTCGTGATCAAGTTCTCAACCATCGTCTTGACATTCGTTATGTCCTAGATGATGAACAAGTTGCAGATTGTTTAACAAAGTCTTTTATGATTGGAAAATTTTCATACTTTCTAAGTAAAATTGGGTTACTTGGCCTAACCTCTTGTTTGAGGGAGGATATTGGGAATACTGACGAGGCAGTCAAAAGTGACAAGGCTACTGATTGACCATGACAAGGATACTGATGTGGCAGAATATTCTAGACCTGTGTTAGTCTCTTTCCTAATTTTCATTATGTTATTTATCAACCATCCATATATTAACACATGTATGGTTTGTTACATCTTCTTTTCTCTTTATGATGTATATATGTATTCTTGAGGCATAATCTGTACAGTGTGAGATATAGATAATACAAAAAATACAAAAGAGGAATTCCTTACAAATTCTTTGTCTGCCCTAAAACCTAATAAGCACATGTCCATCGTTATGCAATCTTCATTAAAAAAAATGAATTAACATGTGTCAAAACTACATATTATTAATGTTGGGGTTGATGTTCTAAACCTTGTGGGTCATGTAGTTTTTAATTGTAATGTACAAACAGATTATTTATTTAATAAAATCTAAGGTATTTTATTCGACATTTAGTAGCATTAACCCACAAAACCAATAAACTAACATCCAAGGTTATCTTCTATAGCTTAAACATGTATGTAGAGACATTTAGATGGATCATGCTTAAGTGATAACTTAAATGGTCTGTAGTAGTTGGATAAGACTGGGTACCTTATCATGGTAATACTACGAATATGACCCGCTTTGTAGATATTACAATTGTTATAAAGTTCTACAAATGATATAATCCTAATCATTCATGTAGAGACATGTGAGCGAAGGTGTTCTATACATAAGGGTTTGTATAAGATCGGACCCCGAAATGAATAGTCCCATTATATAACATTATTAATAATAAAGACTTACATTTCATCAAGATGACCATAGGTAATATGACTTGAATCCTGAGTGAGTTGTGAACTTCTGCCTGTGAAGGTGGTCCTTTGATTTATATGGGTGAGAGTGATCAAATTGGCAACTCAATATGCCTAGCATTTTAGGGATTCGTCTGATTAGGGAACTAGGAACACATCTACACAAGACGAAATTCACCCATTTCCTAATGTCAGAGCAAGTAGATAAATTGCTCTCTTAAGGGCTGATTTTGGGACTTGAACAATGTGGTGCCACACACTCTCTTGGTCTGAGAGGGGGTTTGGTCATAGTTGGACTATGACTTATTGTTCATCAGAAGGATCAGTGGTACTTAAGCAGTTAAATGTAACTATAGGGGCAAAGCAGTAATTTTGGCCCAGTTGTACTTACGAGCAATTTATGAAGGGTCATCGCACTATTGACTGGTTATATCCAATGGACATAGAAATATATCTATAGTGTGAATAGTGCAATTGTCGAACTTTAATGGAGTCACTGGCAGTTAATGGATGTTTAGTAGTTTAATTAATTATTCAAGTATCATTGGAACTTCAATCTACAGGTCCATAAGGTCCCTTCTGTAGCTCAATTGGGATTATTGAGAATTAATTTTGGATTAATTAGAATGGTTCAAATTAATTGATGGGATTAATTATATATTATATAATTAATTTAAATTAATTATATGTGATGTAATTAATATAAGGAAAATTACTTCAAATGATAAAACCGTTGACAAGATATAACAAAAATTTAGAACTATCAATGATAGACGTTGATAAACACTGATAGACTTCTATCAGACTGAGTATATCGGTGTCTATCAGTATCTATCATTGATAGTTCTAAAATTTTGCTATATTTTGTAAATATTTTGATTCCTTTTTCTATATTTAAAAAAAAATCCTTAATATAATATATTTGATATATTATAATATAAAGTTTATTTTGAGAGAAATTAAATATTTGAATATGATTCAAAATACTAATTATATGGATTTAATTCATATAATTAAATTTAATATAAATTTGATTTATATTAAATATCATGATTAACTGAGAGAATTTAAACTATAGATTATATTACATTTAATACAATATAAAAAAATTAAATTATATATTATATTCGATATAACATATAGTTTAATATATAATATATGATAAGTTGGTTATTATATATATTAAAGTTTTATTAAATTTAAATTTAAATTTAATTTAGGAGGGAGTTATACTCCTTCTATTTTCTCTCCTCACTCAATCGTGGAAGTGAGAGTTGGGAAGCTCTCTCCCAAAGTAAGTTTCTCAAGTAAATTCTCTTCTCTAAAAAAAATTCTTCCTCCCAGAGCCCACAAACTCTTTTATTCTCATCATACCCTAAGAAGAATATAGAGGATTACCTAATAGTAGTAGTCATCTTGGATTGTTGTTTTTTGTTCGAGGAGAATTGGGGAGTTCGTGGAAGGGAACTCATGAAGTTTAATTTGTTCTTCAAGTTTTGCTTTATCTTAATTCTCTGCGAAATTTACAATTGAGACATGCATTTCACATCAAATCTCACAATCCTTCAATTAAATACTTTATCACAAAAATAAATAAACAAAAACATGTGAAGTATAAGATTAAAATCACACATTTTTTTTAACAAGTTAAAACACAATTTACTTTATGTACGAAACAATTGTACCGTACTAATTTAAATTAGTTTAGAGAATTATATTTCCAACCCTCATTTTGGATTCTTAGCATCTCTTTTAATTTAAATTTTTTTCATTAATCCCAATACAAAAACAGGCATTCTTTCATGTTTGAAGCTTGGTTTTCGTTTTCTATTGACCACTGCCTTTTCCTTTTTCCCTTCTAATTAATTAATGCTTTAATGGTTTATTATAATTAGAAAATGAAAAGGCAAATATAATTAAAACGTATTTAAGAAGATCGTTACTCTTTAACTTCCCAAGGTGATGCCCCCTTGATTCGCGCGGATATATATGGTATCGATTCAATTATCAATTTTGATTTTTTCTTTTCAAGAAATATATATTATAATAAGAAAAAAGTCTACGGGAGGTAGTTGATAATTAATTAAGACACGTTTTTGTTTATTATAATGCAATTATATTATTTTAGTTCATATAAATATAATACAATTATGTAATGTGCCATATTGTATGTTTTTTTCCTTAGGACCAATGTTTAGTCATTACAAATCGGTAATTTATTTAGAATATGATTTGTCGATTCGACAACATAACAGAACAAAATTATAATATAGAAGGAAGAAATTCATGCATACATGGTTGGGAACAAAATCTAACATTTGTTTTTAATTTTCTTTGACACATTTACTAATGTTTTGTACTCATAAAGGCATCTTGTGAATATAGAAAAACATAAGATACCAAGAGAATGCAAATAATGCAATCAAGATTTCAATGCTTGACTTCTATAAAAATACACGACTTAGTGGCCTATTTATATTAATAAAATATAAGTAAAATGTTGGACTACCCTATTTAACAAGAGAATCACAACGACAAAATGAGCATAACTCAATTCACATAAAATTTGTACTATTGAATTTGAGAATAGAAATATGTTACCCCATTGACACATGATAAATTTTTTTTTTTTTTTTAGAAAATGCAACCGAGCTATATTCAATTAAATACGGTTCAAATAACACAATCTAAAATATGAAAATCACTCTTGTTCATTTTCCTGGCCTTTTTTTTTTTTTTCAAAAGAAGATATTTTAAAGATGTTCAATTAATGGTGTAAAAGTAAATTAGGGGTTTATTCCTAATTAGTATTTTCCTTTATAGCATTGTACTTTACTAGGATCCGTTTTTATGCTATTAGCTATTCTATTGATTCTTCTCCAAATAGGAACCACCGATTTTTCTTTTTATGTATTTTTCCTTTCTTGATTTCTTTTCTTTGTTTGGTCTATTGATGTCTATTTATTCGCCTTAGTATTGTATTTTGATTAAGCTAATTATTCGATATAATATACCAAATTAACATGTTTAGCCATCGTTTCTATTCGATCTCTGCCTTCGTCGATCTACCATCGACGAGGCAGATCCAAATTTTGTCCACCTGCTTAGTTGATCCTATATTCTTGTTTTTCAGTCTCAACCTTTGTTATGTTTTATGATCTTTCAGGGCCTTTGTTTCGTTTTCAAATCAATAGTTCGTGGGTTTTGTTTTAGATCTCTCCATGAGAATCTTTGTTTCAAGCCCCCATGTGTTTAATTCTTCGTGGATTATGTTTCCAATCCAGAAGTTTTATGTGTTTTAGTACTTCATGGGTATTCTCTCCATCCCAGAAGTTCTATGTATTTTAGTACTTTGTGGACATTCTCCCCAACCCAAAAATTCTCTACGTTTTAATTTTTCATGGGTACCCTCTCCAACCAAGAAGTTCTCTGTGTTTTAGTTCTTCATGGGTTCTGTCTTTAACCCAGATCTTCCATGATTTGATTCAGGAGTTTTCTTTGGTTTTTGTCATCGGCTTCAATCGGTCGCTTCATAAACTCAAGTTATCCGTTACTTTACCACTTTGAGTTTGAGGGAGGATGTTAAAGTAAATTAGGGGTTTATTCCTAGTTAGTATTTTCCTTTATGTATTTTTTTTCTTTCTTGGTTTATTTCATTTGTTGGGTCTATTGGTATCTATTTATTCGCCTTAGGGATTTATTTCTAGTTAGTATTTCATTTGTTGGTTTATTCTGACTAAGCTAAATATTCAACATAATATACACTAACAGATGGATAAAAGATTATAAATGAGGGGTTAAAGAAAAGTCTTCCAATTGAAAAAGTAGTAGAAAAGATCATAAATACAAAATAACTTTAACATACAACACACTCATATAATCAAAAAGTTATTTCTTTTTTATACAAACAATGCAGAGACTACACATATAAATAGAATAGTAGGAAACCCTAGGGCATTGATAAAAGACAAAAATGCCCCTATGGTAAAACTCCCCTATTTTCAACACTCCCTTCAAGTTGGGGCATAGATATCAGTAAGGCTCAACTTGCTAACACAAAAATCAAAGTTTTGTCTGATAAGCCCTTTTGTGAGAACATCTGCAATTTGTTGATTGGAGGAAATGTAGGGAATACAAACGCTGCCACTGTCTAGCCTTTCTTTGGTGAAATGTCCATCAATTTCCACGTGTTTTGTTCTATCATGTTGCATTGGATTGCTTGCGATGCTCATTGCACCTTTATTGTCACAATAAAGTTTCATCGGGAGAACACTGTCTTGATTAAGATCCGTTAGGACCTTTTTCAGCCAAATCTCTTCACATGTTCCTAGACTCATGGCCTTGTACTCTGTCTCCCAACTGCTTCTGGCAACAACCCCTTGTTTCTTACTCCTCCAAGTAACGAGATTACCCCACATGAAGGTACAATACCCAGATGTTGACTTTCTGTCTGCAACAGAACCTGCCCAATCAACGTCCGTGTAAGCCTCAATGCACCGTTTGTCAGATCTCCTAAACATCAACCCCTTACGGGGAGTAGTTTTCAAATATCTTAGGATGCATTCCATAGCCTTCATATGTTCTTTGTAAGGAGCTTGCATAAACTGACTGATTGCACTGATAGCGTAAGATATGTTTGGTCTGGTATGAGATAGGTAGATCAATTTCCCAACAAGACACTAATATCTTTTCTTATTAATCGGAATATTGTTATTCAAGTTACTGAGTTTAGCATTAACCTCCATAGGGTATCAATTGGTTTACAACCCGTCATACTTGTCTCCTTAAGTAGGTCAAGAGTGTATTTCCGCTGAGAAACTGAAATTCATTCTTTCGAACGAGTCACTTCCATTTCGAGAAAATAACTCAATTTTCCAAGGTCTTTAATTTTGAACTCCTCAGCCATTCTCCTCTTTAGCGTGATAATCTATGAGGCATCATCACTAGATATGACAATGTCAACCACATACACAATAAGGACATCAATTTTCCCTGATACTAACCTTTTTGTAAACAGAGTGTGATCTGAATGCCCTTGACTATACCTTTGAAATTCATTGAAGGTAGTGAATCTACCAAACTAAGCTCTTGGAGATTGCTTCAACCCATTTCGAGAAAATCAAAAAGTTATTTCATATCATAAAAAGTGAGTCAAACTTTTTTAATAGACTCTAATTTTAGTTCAAAACTAGAGACACAACAAGTCTTTCTTAGTATAATAAGATAGGAAGATTCAAACTTCAATTTTTTTGGTCGTTAACACATTCGTATGTTAGTTCAGATATGTTTGTTTTGATGGAATATGAAAAATTTATGTTCATTTGAATTTCTATTTTAGACTTAATATCCTAAATAGTTTTTAGGACTAACTATTAACATAAATTCAATAAATCATATTATCAAAACTATCTAATGTGCCATGATTATCCCGTTGTATCTTAATCTTTAGACCGAGAATTAAGCTTCTAGCACTTATAACCTGATGTTGCACTCCTTACAATATCACAGCCTAGAATGCACTAGTAAATTAATGTAACATGTTTTATATGTAATGGGTGGTTTGGTTTCTCTCCCAAAAAATTCAGTGCCATGAGAAAATTGATTGATAAAAAAAAAGTATAAGAGATGAGTTGGTGTAGAAAAGGGAGAAGATTAATTAGGGTAATAATAATATTATATAAGAAAAAGATAAGAAGAGGAAGGGTGGGTGCATGTGGACTCAACGAAAAGCAATTAAAATCTCATACACATAGGCATGTTATGTGTATTTACTGCATGCACGTTAGCATTTACTGACTTCTGTTGCCGCAAATTTAGCTTAGACACACATACCCACTTCATCTTTCACCCTTATTTTATAATAATAATCACCCCCCCTTTTTAATTTATATTTTAACTTCAAAACTCCCTTCCTCCATTTATTGTAATCATGTGCACTCTCATCCCAAATTTAACACTTCTTTTTCTTTTTATAATATTCCCCTACTTCATCTATAATCCACCTCTGCCACATACCAAACAAATTCCATAATATTCAAACCTCATTTGCTTCCATTTCGTCGATTTGAATTGGTTTTTTCAATAAAAAAACCGATTTTGTCAAATACAAATCAAAATGTCCAATTTTATATGATCGATTTGGTTTGGTTTGTTTTTTCGATTTTTTTTGTTGCACTCTTAATGTGATCGCTTAGTCGAGATCTTATCACGGACATGTAAGAAAGAGATTTTAATTTTATATAAAAAGGAATGAAACACGAGGAATGTGGAAAAGAGGAATTGATGGGAGAGTGAAGAGAGTTTCTATATAAGGAGGAGGCAAAGGAAGGGGAAGATATAAGAAGGTAAAGATGAAAGAAAGAAAGAAAAAAGGAAAAATACATAACGTGTAGAAATGGGGTTAATAAAAGAAGAGAAGAAGGAGGGGGATGGGAGAGAGGGTTTTTTTGTTTTTTTTTTTTTTTTGTACGATAGAGAAATTAAATGAAAAGTGGAAAAAGGCCAAACAATTAGTACAGTTTAAAGTCCAGTTCCAGTTCCTAAAATTGTTTTGTCCTTAGTTTCTGCTAACTTTACTCTTTGTCTGTCCCAAACATAGACAAAAAAACAAACCCCTTTTCATCACACTCTTACTGGTCCCCAAATAATCATCCCATCTTCATTTAAACTAAGGGCTCATCTTATGAACAGGAATAAATACATTTTGCTTTAGCCTTGGGGAATTTTGTGGAAGGGAATGTTTTCTTTTTTCTTTTTCTTTTGAGTTGAAATTGATTTTATTAAGAATATTAGTAGGAAATTGAAGTTAGGGATATTATTTATTACTTTAGGATATATTGGAATGTGACATATTTGTTGTTTAGTAAAAGGTGTAAAAGAAGGGAGGGTGAGTTGGAGGTTTTGGGATTAGGCAGAATTTGGAGTGTAGTTGTTATTTTGGGTGAATCTAGGATTCTTAAAAAGTTTGGGTTTTATGTAATCTTTTTCTTTTATATTGTAATACAATTTTAGTATGTTCTTTAAATGATTAGTAAATGAATCATATATGTAAAGATGAATATTAGGTTGTACCTAAAGTTTCATATTCCCATATTTTATATTTAGACAAAGAAAATATTTTTTTAATCACTTTTTTTTTTATAAAAAGAAATTGAAAGGTGTCAATTCACCCAAGTATTTTCCATACTTAAATAATGTGAAATGGTTGACTATCACAATGTAAGTACAATTGTCTACTATAACTATATAAAGTGGAAACCATCATAAAACCTATATTTTGAATAACTTGTAATAAAAAATAAAAACTAAATTATTGGTGAGTAATTTTTATTTGTTGGTAAAACATGTTGAGATATTTTTGTGCATCTACTAATCCTTTATTCTCTAGTGTTTTTTTTTTTAAAAGAGAAAGAAAAAAGAAAAAAAGAAACATGTTTTAGTTTTATGCAATTATTATTATTGAGATTGTTTTCAAATATAGGAAAATGAGTATTCTCATTTACAAATATAATAAAATGTCATGGTTTATCCGTGATAGATGCAGATAGATATCTATCTGTGTCTATCACTTATAAATAATGATATTTTGCTATATTTAAAAATATTTTAACTGTTTTTTCCATTTAAAACAGTTACCCTTATAATTATTATTCTACGAAAACTTGTAAGTCTAAAAAAAAAAGAGGGGTCAACAATAGGACTAACCTATGAAATTCAAAATGAAAAGTTTTCCCACTGATTGGGTTCTTTTCACTAAATTACACAATTTTGACCCTTCAAACATTACATAAAAGTGGGTTACAAAACTTGTAAACTACCATAATGATGAAATAATGCATAATATTGAGTTTAACAAATGATAGAGGATGCAAAATTGAAATCCAATTGAATTATACTTAGGTTAGTCAAAACTATATGGTATTTAAAGTTGGAGGAGATAAATGGACCCTACTAATGATAAAAATGCAGAGGCATATAAAAAAATAAACAGTAACAAAAACATAGAATCTAAAAGGAGAGGGGAAAGAGAAATGAGAGGGCTAGGATCTTAACAAAGTGACACTTCAGAGAAGAAATGGAGAGGTTAAAGAAAAGAAAGGGAATCTGTTTTTGACAGCAGCATTTGGCATCAGAGTAAGTATTTACACAGAATATAGGCACCCAGGGCCCTCCCCTGGCCCCCTCATTGGCCTATACCCTCCACTCACTGTCAATGCCATTGATTGATGGCTAAATAAAACAAACCATCTCTCTTTAAAATGCACATTTGACCAATCTGACTTTATTCACATTTTTTTTTAACCCTAATCCCAAACCAATCACACCCTTTATTTAACTTAAACAACTAAACAACTCGCTAAAAGACTATTTTTATTTCAATATTGGTTAAATTAGCTTGTTTCCTCCTTTTAAGATTGTGTATTTATCTAATCCCTATATTTCGAAAAAGTTGTTTTTTTCTTAATTTAAATCTTTGACTTTTTAAGATTGTATGTTTAATTCAAGTCAACAATCCTCCACAAGCACCTTAATACTAGATGACCCTCAATCTAAATGAATACATTATGTATAAAACAAACGAAGAAATAGCTAAACATACCTTTATCAACTATCTCTATGTCAGAAACTGTTGGATAAAGCTGAACGATACTACTGCACATCTCCTTCCTCATACTCTGATTGACATGTGCTATGTTCTCACACACATCTGTCTGATCTCAAAGAATAATATATTGTTGTGTAATCTAATTGGTGTCTGTCTTTAGTGTCTTTGGCTGGAAAGGAACAACAGAACATTCCATGATAGAGAGAAATCTATCGGTCATCTTTGGGAAGATATCATTTACTTTGCTGCACAATGGAATAATAAATCTAATCATTTTGGAAATTATGATGTCACTTGTATACCGCTAAATTGGAAGACTTTCCTCTAGTTCTCCCCCTATGTAATCTTTTGGACTCTTTTCCTTGTACATTTGCTTTTCTATCAATACATCACTTTTGGAACCAGGACTTGACGATGGCACTAAGAATGTATCAACCTAGTTGAGATGTCCAAATGCGCCTCTTGATTCCTCGATCTCTAGTACTCTATTAAAAAAGAAAAAAAAAAAAAGAAAGAAAGAAAGAAAAGATTGTGCGTTTACATAGATCTTCAAACTATAGGGGCCAAAATCTCTAAAAGTTTACCCTTGGTTTGATAACAATTTCGGTTTGTTCTACGTTTTGAAATTATCATACTTGTTCGCTTGCAATTTTTGGTTTAAATTACAAAATTGGTCCCTATAGTTTGGAGAAATTGAAAATTAGTCCTTATGATTTTAATTGATAGAATCTAGTGTCTATGATTTGATAAACTATCGGCTACATGATGAAGGTGCTAGGGAGGTGTCAACCTAGTTGAGAAGTCCCGATGCACTCCCTGATCCCACTTACCTTTAGTATTTTGTTAAAAAAAATTATAAATAATCCATATAATTTGATGAAACCTCACATAAAATTTGCAATTAACAACAATTAATGTGGCATGCTTTTTTTTTCCACATTTAAAATTATAAATTTTTACAGATAGAAAAAAAGTCAAACTATTTACAGAAATAGCAAAAAATATATATATATATATATTGATAGACTTCTATCAGCGTCTATCGCATAGTATCAATAATAGACTTTTATCAGATTTTATCGCTTATAGATATGGATAGACTTTTATCAATTTCTATAAAAAAAAAATTAAATTAAATTAAATTTTACTATTTTGTATAAATAGTTTTTCTTTTCTTTTTTTTTTTTTAAAAAATTTCCCTTCAAAATTTTACCAAAATATCAATAATCATAATATAAGGTGAGGTGATGAGATGGCACCCACCGGCGGGATGATGGTGAGGTTAGCATGTCGGAATAGCGCCGACATGAAGACTTCATTTTGGTATCTGTTTATGCATGGGAAGTTGAAAATTTACACATACACACACACATGTGGAGATTAGGGTTTGGAGACACGATTTATAATATCAAATATCCCAATCTTTCTTTCTTTCTTTCTTTCTTTCTTTTTTTACATCACCCCCATTAACATATAATATATAAACACTCATCATATTAATAAAACTATTATATTTGTCATTGCCTATTTTAATTTTATGGTGAATAATGCTTCCAAAATATGAAATATCCCATATTAAAAATAAAATCGATTTTTTATTTTTATTTTTGGTTTGTGGATCGGAATAATAAATCGTACTACTGGTATGGAAGAAGTAGGGGTACAGATCAGAAGCTAAATCCTTAAGCAGCTGCCACAGCCCATAACCTTGCTTGCATTGAACAATTTGAAATGAAGGGTTTTATTATTATTATTGTTGTTGGTGGTGATGGTGGTGCTGTGTATGTGTGTATTATATTATTATGTCTCTAGTGTATACTGGCAGCGCTACTATGTGTGTTGCGTGCAAGCCTTTGATAGTGAAAACTCTCTTTCACTTAATGGTACGATTTTTACTGCTCATATCCCCTATACCCCAACTATCTATCTAATTTAACCTAACTTCTTTCTTTTTATCTTCATATTCTCTTTTCAATTCATTTCCCACTAAATTATTATAATACATTTTTCTTTTTGAAAAAAGTATTGGTATTTCACTTTCATCTTTCGACTCTTGTTCATCCTATATCTTTCAAGTCATTTAATAGAGTCGGACTAGAGTTCATTCTCTTAGTTGTGATTTCACTGGATAATAGAGAGGGAGACTGGAAATCTCGTTATATTTTTCTACTTATTATTATGGTGAGTTAATAATTATAATTTGTGGATGAGGATAGGAGTACAATTCCCTTCTCTTACTAAATTATAATCTTTTTTTTACTACTTTATCTTACTAAATTTTAGTTATCTTTTTAGAATATTATATCATAGTAACATATTTTAACCGCTAAACTAGGTTTATGTTGACATTATTTCTAGTAATGTTCTTTTATCTTTACTGAATTTGATATAAAATCACGTATATGCATATTTTATATTATTAAACATAATTGAGTGCATATTAGGCTGTTTTGCCTATTTTTATACATCTACCAAATTATCTAATCTTACCGTATAATAAATTTACTTTATCGCTCTTTTGAAATATTTTAATTTTATTTGTGTGTAATGAGATTGTGATATATAAAGATGAGTCAAAAGTCAAACATTTTAATCTGTATTCATAAAGTTAAAAAGCTTTGAAAAGTTTTGACTGTTTGAGAGTTGTTTCACTATTAAATAAGAAGAACAAAGAGTCATCAAAATGGTTAATTAAGTTCATAAGTATGAAATTTTGAAACGGCCTTGAGAAATGGGTTAGTCTTTATCTTCTTCATTTTTTTCCTAAAAAAGGTAACTATTATATATGTGAAAAGTTAATTAAAAAGATAAAAGAGTCACAATAAATATTAATCCCTCGAGTCAATCCAAAAACTCCACCTTATTTCTCCAATATAACTATAGCTTGCAATTACTATCCCCCCATCACCATTTTCCAATCAAAATTAAACCTTTTTTCGTATTCCTTTTGACTTTGAAAGGAAGAAAAAAAGGGGAAAAAAAAAAAAGAAAAAAAACCCTTTTGGTCTCTACTTCTTCTCACCCTCTATTTATGTTTTGCAACAACCTTTTGTATTAGAATAATCCCAAACACTTATTTTCTCTTCCCTCCTATTTAATATCCTCCTATTGTAAACCCTAGAAAAAAACCCCAACTTAATCTTCTTCTTTTCACTCTCTCTCTTTCTCCATTAAAAAAATAAGGGGGGAAAAAAGAACTTCACTTGTGTAAAGCAAAGCTTTGGCATTAAGAGGGGTTCTTCTCTGTCACCCTCTGAGAAAGAATTTCTAATTTAGCCCCCAACATCCAATTCCCTTTTCATCTTTCTATTTTGCTTTTCATCTCTTACCATGAACTTTTTCTTCTACTTTTTGATCTTTGATCCCTACTAGTAGTGAGTTCATCAAAAAGTGTTTTTACTTTTTAACAAGTCATCAAAAGAAAGTTCAAAAGTACTCTTCTTTTTTAAATTATTAGTAATAATCCCCTTTTGGTTTAAGTTTTTAAATTCAAACACAGGGGATTCCTGTTGTGGGGTTTTGAAAAAAATTATAAAAATTATATCTTTGATCTCTGATCTCAAATTAAAGATGGGACTAGTTTTTTTTATTGTGTAATATTAAAAAAAGGTAAAAATGTTTGTTTTTTTTATTGTGTAATATTAAAAAAAAGGTAAAAATGTTTTTTTTTTTTTTTTTTTTAAAAAAAAAAAAAAAGAGAGGTGGGGTAGTTGAGTAGGCCTATAAAGTTGAGATTTTTGGGTGTAGGTTGAAGAGGGTATTGAGAGTGAGAGTCAAATATCATCATATCATAGGCAAACAAAAAGGCATTTCATGGCTTCATCAAACAGACATTGGCCTAGCATGTTCAAGTCCAAACCTTGCAATTCTCACCACCAATGGCAACATGATATCAATACTAATCTTTCTTCTTCCACTGCCACTACCTGCCTCAGATCTGCCCCTTACACTACAGGTTCTTCTTCTTCCTTCAATTTTTTCTTTTTTCTTTTTGGAGTTTTATATTTTGATATGATCAACTTTTTTTTCTTTTTTAAATAGTTGGTGGGTGTGAAGAGAGAAGTCCAGAGCCAAAACCAAGATGGAATCCAAAACCTGAACAAATTAGGATTCTTGAAGCAATTTTCAATTCTGGGATGGTGAATCCACCTAGAGATGAAATTAGAAAAATTAGAGCTCAATTGCAAGAATATGGACAAGTTGGTGATGCCAATGTTTTTTATTGGTTCCAAAACAGAAAATCCAGAAGCAAAAACAAACTCCGCCATATCCAAAACTCTAAATCCAATCATAATTCCCAAACCGCCACAGCCACAACCACCGCCATCGTCTCCATCGCCGCGACCACCACCACCACTTGTTCTTCCTCTTCTTCCTCTGACAAATCTTCTCCCAAAAAACCTCCCATTAGGACTCCCACCTCCAACAATTCGGTGACTCAGAACTACCTTCAACAACCCACCAACGACGTCTTGCCTGAACCCTTTTTCTTCCCGGTGTCGCAGACCGGGAGTGGCGGTGGCAGCGGAAGCTGTAATTTGAGTCAAGGGTTTTGCTTCTCAGAGCTGTGCAGTGTAGTTCAGCAAGTTCCTGAACATGGAGTTGGGCCTTGCACAAGCCTGTTGTTGAGTGAAATTATGAGCCCACAAACTGAGGACTTAAAGAAAGATTTGGATCAAGACAAGATTAATATGGTGAAGTTAGAGCCCCAGTTTATGAATTTTCATCCTTGTTTGACTTCCTCTACTACTGATCACACTCTTCCTCAAACCACTATTTCCACCCCTCTCACCACTCTTCCATCTCCTACCAATGCAATTCCTCAAGGTAAAAAATTAAACTAACCACATATTTATCTTAGATTTGATGTTTATGTTTTAACCAGTTAAAGTTATATGTGATTCAATTAAGGATGTTTTGGCTTGTGGGTTGATGTATTTTTTGCTTCCTTGTTCAAAAGGAAGGATTTTGAGTAATGGGTCGAAGAGAATTGGAGGAAAGGGTGTTGAAATTTATTTTATTTTAAAAAAAAAAAGGTTAAAAAAGATGTTAATTTTGAGAGATGTATATGAATTGAAGAAAAAGGGTTTTGAGGGGCCGAGTTTTAGGTTATGATGAATTATGTAGCGTTAGATGGACGTGTGCATGGGTTTTTGAGGCCCCCTTGACCTAGAAAGAAAATAAAGAATTTATATATATAAGAAGAGAAGGAATAATGATCGTGTGTTTGCAGGTGTAGGTGAAGTTTGTGGAGTAGGTCAAAGCTGTGTAGGGAAATCAACGGTGTTCATCAATGGTGTGGCGTTCGAGGTGGCTTCTGGACCGTTCAATGTACGAGAGGCTTTTGGTAATGAAGCCGTTTTGATTCACTCAAATGGTCAGCCTGTTCTCACCAATGACTGGGGTCTCACTCTCCATTCACTCCAACATGGTTCTTACTATTATCTGGTTAGCCCCTTTTCATTTCCTTCTAATCCATCTTAATTCAAAGTAAAAAAAAGGTTCAATTTTTTATTAAAAATGCGGAGGATTACATATTTTTTAACAAAGAACTAGAGGTTGAGAGATCAATAGATGGACACATCCACATCGCCTCTCATCACGTCATAGTTTTAAAAGCGTTAAAATATTAGTGACATCAAAACATGTCAGTTTAGAGCAATAGTAGTGATATCATTAGCATGAAAATCAATAATTAGATTTAATTGACTTCACTAAACTTGTAGAACATGATATTTTGAACATGCCTATTTTTTTTTCTTTGCATAATATAAAGTTTTGTTATTATGATTATTTTGTTTTTAAACCTTCCATATGCAGATATAGAAGAGTGGAATGTGGAGGGAACTACTAGGGAATAATGAAGCTGCATGTGTTTCCTGTGCCTCTGATCTATCTCTATCTTTGAGTAGCTAGGGTTCAGATTTTACTGTTTGTGACAAAGCTCAATGTATGAGAGGACAGAATTGATGAACAAGATAAATCCTTGAGGCAATGTAATTTGTATCTTTTTTTTTTTTTTTCAATGGACTTTTTATTTCCAAATTTTGATTATGTGTACGTGGTGATTTTTTTAAGATTCTTTCTTTAACTTTTGCGGTGACCTGACTTGAGTATAAAAAAACTAGTTAAGTCGTATGATCTCAATCAGAAATTTGTATAAAAACAATTGCAAACTTGGAGGTTGATTGAGCTTGTATTGTCGAAGTATTGATTAAAGGTAAGAAATGTCTTATTTATTGAATAATGCAATGAGACTAGATTTTCTAAGATTTTTTAGAATAGATGATATTATTATACAACAATAAGGGGATCCCACAGTCTGCGAGATCAAGACATGCAACAAAGCACAAGACAGGGCAACAAATCGAACAAGATAAAACTAGAATATAACCAAACATAAACGCAAAAAACCCCAAACCGCCTAGGGACAACAATAAAAACAGAGAGGACAATGAGTTCAAAAAGAAAAAACATACTAGATAAGACCAAGAAGATCAACCCGCCAGGAAGGAGCTCGAGCACAAATTGAAATGGTGTGAAAAGTAATTAATAGTTAATTAAGAGTGAATTTGACCATAGTTAAACGCTAGAATAATGTTTAAGAGTGACGTTTGAGTTTGCAGTTAATGAGGAGAGGAAGATTCACAGCCAAATTAGATGATATCATTTGTCTTAAACTCTGCCAGTTTTTTAGGATTTCTTTTGCTTTTTTTGGTTTTACAGTTTCTTTTTTTCAAATAAAACCCTAATTTCAGTTCAAGTTGCCAACTTTGTTCCCAGTCAAAAAAAAGATTTTTGCCTTTGAAAGCTTTCAGTTTTTTTTACCTTTTCACCAGTATCTTGTGCTAGCAACTGCTCTACTTAATTATTTCCCCTTTTTCCTAATCAAATTCATTGACTTTTATTGTTTTCAAATTCCTGGTTTTAAATTGATTGGAAATTTCCCTATTACCCTTTCATTAATTATGAGACTGTCATTTGGTGATCATTACAAAATGAGAATATAGTTAGTGAATATGGACTTTAATTACTTCTTTAACTGATTTTAGTCCGTTCAATTAAAGGGTTGAGTTTATACCTTTGGCTGTTTTATGTTAATTTAAATTTTTTTTTTTAATAGGATTGAGAGATTGAAACTTCAAAAAGAAGAGCGATATCAATTATTGTCAAACTAAACTCACTTTAATATTTAGAGTCGTTGGAGTGTAGAAGGTAGAGTAATCCTTTTTTAATAGGCCAGCTTCTTGCATAAATGCGTTTCACATAGAAAGAGAGGGATAGGGAAACTCAACTTTGACTATACTTTCTCAAATAAACCAATAAAATTTGAATTACAAATATTTTAAAAGCAAGAATTGATAACTTCAGTCTAAATTTCGACAATCTTTAAATTTAAGATAAAGTTTATTTCGTACCCCTTGACTTTATAACAGAATACATTTTTATTTTTTTGTCAAGTCAATTTCAAAAATTGAATTTAAACGAGTGTGAGATTTTTATTCATTTATTTTTTTAGTGCAATGGAGATTGGAGATATTCAACTGCGGACTTCGTAATTGCTAATGTATTCAAATATCATCTGAGTTATGATCTATGCTCTCTTTACCAGTGGGACAATTGAGACTCCTTAAAACTAAAAAGAACAATAATAAAAAGCCAAAGTTTATTGGCATAGTCTCTTTCAACAAATATATATTGAAAGAGACTGTAACAAATCAATTTCATTTGTTGTTTTGTTTGTCAAAGCTTGCCTCTAGCTTGCTTTACAAACTTCTATGTACTTATTTTTCACAGTAATGAGATTTATTTTTGGTCGTAAGATATGATGAGAGTATTATAAATGTATCAATTTAGTTGAGATTTTTAGGTACACTTGATCCTGATCTTAATTCTGGTTGTTTTTGTCCATTAATTTTTTAAAAATATATGTATCATTGGAAAAAGAAAAAATCAGGATAGTATAGTTAAGTTTTCCCTTCAATATATATCATAAACACATAGCACTATGTAACATTCTTTTTATTTCAATAATTTGCAGGAATCAAACCATCAACTTTTAAAATCATAATTGGTGTATTTATTTACTGAATAATCCTTGAATTGATAACTTACCTTGTTAATCCGTATGGCCGGAGTTCTTATTTCAGCCATAGAATGTATACTTTTTGTAATCAAAAGTCATTCAAACTCAAAATTTTGTGGTTACATTTACACCTTCATTTTGTTGATTCTTACCCCTACTACCGCAAGAATCATACTAATAATACTTTTTCAATTATATGTTATCATCTTCATCTCTTTCATGAATTGGAAAGTTTTGCTTATTACTATAATACTCACCATCTCAGCAATGCCTCTACAAAATCCGTAAGTACATTTAATAAAATATAAATTATACTTCTATTTACATTAATTTAATTACTTTTTCTTTTACATTTTCCAAAGGAATATGATGAGTTGGAGGTTAAGACCTGGTTAGCCAAAGCTTATGGATGGATTGCCACATAATTATGTGGGAATGAAGAGGAGTAGAGCTTTGGGGAAGACAGTAAGCTTTTTCTTAACTGGACATACTATAATAATCTCTGCACCTATATTATTATATTTCAGGAATTTACATTTGTTATTCAAAAGCTTTGATATATAGATCATACATATGCTTTCATATGAAAGACATTGTGATCTTTCACATTTGTAACATGAGTGAAGAACTTGAATGTGACATGACATGACATATTGACATATATTCCCACATGGCAAAGCAAGAAGTAATATGAAACTCAAAATATATATTGAATTTGCTACTATTAATTAAACTTCACAAGCAAAAGAATTGAAGTGAAAAGTTGAGGGGAAAAAAGGTGCGTTATAGGGGTTAGAGTTATTAAGTGCTGAGATAGAGAAATTAAATTTGGAGAAAGGGAATGAGAAAAAGTGTCTTGAAAGGGAAAGGAATTAATGTTTTGAAAGAACTAGATTTCAAGATACAGATAGATATACATAGAACAAAAGTTAAAAATAAAAAGAAATGTTTGTTTGTGGGTATTGATTTGAACCAACAGTTGGATGACACATATTACCCAGAGGGTTTGATTTGGAACATTTGTTACGTGCACACACCTTCCAACAGTAGGATTGAATTTTTGAGTGAAATGATTGATTTTGATTTAACACAAAACCCCTTTTCCTCTATTCAAATTCCCGTCTTTTTTCTTTCTTTTTAGGAATATTGAATGAACTATCACATTTGATCTTCTTCATCGTCATCATCAACAATTGGATATGCTGATCTGTACGTACAATCTCCATACCATAACTGATAACTCTCTTCTTCTTCTTCTCAACAGCTACAGTGTCAACAACAGAGCAATTTTATTTTTGGGGTTGTTTTCAATACCAAAAAAGATGGGTTTTTTGTGAGTTGAGTTGGGTTATTTTGATTTTGAGTAATGTGAGAATAGTATAAGAAATGTGCAGCTTTTATTATGTGTATAAAATGCCAAAAGCCCACAAATGAGGATGGTTTGAGATTTTGGCAGTGTTGTAACAGTTGAAGTGATTGGATTGTTCTTCCATTTTCTGCCACACTTTGCTGCAACTTTGGAAGCCTTTTTCCTTCTCTTACCTTTGTCGTCTTCCTCATCCTTCTTTGATTCTGTTTCTGCACTCTCTTTTTTTATGTATTAATTTCAAAATATATTTTGTAAACATATGATCTGAATTTTGATATATTCACCCCCTTCCCTTTCCCTCCCATAAGTTTTCCTGTTTTTATTTCTAACATCTTCCCAAATTTCTAGAATCTTTATTTCTACATGTTAGGATAATGGGGTGTTATAAATTCTTTTTTGTAACTTACCTCTCCCTCCAGGATTTGATTATCTTCCTTTTGAGTTAAAAATCTCGAGTCCTCAATCTTCCCTTTTGTAGTAATATATATTATTGAAAAATGAAGTGCTTGGTCAAGGAGGGGCATTTCATATTTTTAACAATGCTAGGATTTTCTTTTAACATGTGGCTATAAGTTTGGCCTACACATGTTTTTTCAATTCGGTTATTTTAAAGTTTCAGTTTCGTCTTCTATATTTGGACACTTTCCAATTTAACCTTTTTCCGTTGGTAAAAGTTAAATTTGACTGATAATCAACTTTTACATAATACCTACTTAATTGGTCGAATTTTAAGGGAGAGAAATGTCTTCTAAGTTCTAGTAGAGATAATATTCTACTTCCTCCAACTTTCTAAAAAAAATGGTAAAAAAAGTTAGAATATTCTTATCTGGAGGATCCTATTTAGGGACCAACTCAAAATTTGGTCTTCTACTAACTTAATTCACATGTAAAAATACCCATTTGACCTCAAAACGCGTGTGATGGCCTATTTCTAGCTCTCACTCACACTCCCACTCTTCACTCCTTCGTCTTAATCCTCATAAGACACAAATGCAATTTTTTTTTCCTTCAATTTTTCTTTCCATTTGTTCATATCTTCCTCTCATTTTCTCGCTCTCGCTCCTCTCTCCATAGTCTTGTTCTTCATCAGACACGTCAGGAAGTTTTTTTTGGGGAAAAAACTGTAGAACAAAGAATAAAAAGAGAAAAAATGGAAAAAGAAAAAAAAATGGCGACATAAACGGAAATCCGGAAAAGAAAAAGGGAAATAGCCCAAAGAACAGCATAAACAAAAGAAATCGTCGAAAACAAAAAAAGGGAAAGAAAGAAGAAGAGCAGACAAAACAGAAAAAAAATTGTTGCAAAAGAGAGAAATGAGGAAGAAGAAAGGATTAAAGTAGTAAATTCACAATGTGATGACATAGGCCAAATTTCATTTGTTTGTAAAAGGCCAAATTTCAAGTGGATCCCTACATACGGGTCATCCATACAAATTTCTCTGGTTCTTTTCCTACAAATTTCAATCAGTCTATGCAAACTATCACCATCCCATTTCAACAGTCACCAAACAGACTAACTTGAAACTTCTAAAACAATAGATACTAAAACATATATTTAGCCTAACTTATATAACCAAATCAACCTGAGAAAACCAAACCAAATCAATTCTACCTGCTGGTTTGGTTTGCTTAGAAAATCAAGGCACCAAATTGATTTAGAATTAATTTAAACTATATAAGATATACATATATAAATTCCAATGGCATTTCTATTTTCTAAACAAAATTATGGCTTTAATGTTTTGAGCCAATACCACTATTGTCAAAACTGTAATTCTTTCGCCAACATGGAAACCCAACCCATATGTGATGTTTGAAGCTCTGTTTCATTAAAAGGATAAAAATGACCATCTTTGCACCTTAGTTGGTGTCCCAGCTTCTTGTGGCTTGTGGGAACCTACACCGCATTCTATTGCTAATGAAGATTAGTGTTACATATTTACAGTGTTAACTGGGGAAGTTTGACTCCATCGGAAGTATTTATCAGAAGTAATGGTGTCAACTACAAGAATGTCAAAAGCTCATTCTACAAGTTTGTAAAACAGATGCTGCTATGGCAATAACGCCCATTCGCAACAAGGCAGATTGAATCTGCCACTGATTTTGCTGAAAGAGAGTATACCTCTTCTTTTCTTCAGAATCTCAGCCCTCAAGTATTCGGATGTTAAAATCCTTTCAAACAAGTTCTTGCTCAGATGTATCAAATCCTGAGTAGGAAAGCAGTCGAAATTGGAGTGATAGCAGCCATGCCTAAAAGACAAATGTCTGATTTGATTGGATGTCGAGTAGTTTAAACGGCAAACGCGTTTACCAGCTAGGTTGACATGTTTAAATTATCCCAGACAAGAAGATGACATGAAACAAGAATCTCAAGGGTGATTTGAGAGAATTTTCAGAACAGTAACCATTAAACTTTTGTTCTAACGTAATGGAAAACTATTTCTGAAAGCAGTTTCCAAACAGCCTTAAATTTTCTCTCTTTTTCCCTCAATGTGATGCTGCATTGGCAAACTACTGATCTGCAGGGAAAGGGGTGGATGCGCTTAAACTAGCCACCAAAATGATTGAAAAGCTGTTATAATATTTTTGCATGTTATGTAATGTAACAAATCACTATAATAAAAACGTCTGACCCTAAACCATAAACTTTACACTTTCTATGCAACTGCGTATGAAAAAGGTTTAACTTTACAAAATGGTAAAATCAGAACTAAGAAAAATGTATGCAAGAAATGGTGACAGTCCAGTACCAAAGCTTTCTGAAGATTAATAGAGTCTGAACTCCCAGCATAGTCGCTGATCCAGTGGCAGTAAGCAAAGATGGTTTATTTTTCTGGAGACCATAATGAAAGGGTTATTCATTGTGCCACAACCCAAATCAACAAAGTTATTCCTTGGGCACCAATCATGCTAGAAGAGTTCTTTAACGAATGTGTATCAAAATCAGATCACAATTGAGCAGCAGCATTCCTCAAAGTCGATGAATTTCAGTGCATGAAACATAACATCCAGTAGTGGCTAATTGCACAGGAAATTAAAAGTGAAGCTACCATTAAGCACAACCAGCTTCTAGAGCCTTGCTAAAATCATGGATGACAATAATCACCAAATAAATTAAACCACTTGCTGCCCAGAAAGACCTAACAAAAAGCCCATCTCAAGACCTATTTCATGTTATGGCCTCTTTCATAAGAAATAAACTTCATTGATAAATGTCAAATGAGATAAAAGCACAAACACACAACAAAGCCTATTAAATCCACGGAGTTATAAAAGGTTCCCTAATTAGTCATGATCAAAGAGATCGGGTAGTCGCAAAAAGGATTTCTGATAGATGCTATATAGGAAGCCATAAAAATATAGTCTTAAACATCTCCTCTAGAAGACTTCATAGCACAATTTCGAAAATTCTTTTGTTTCTTTCTAATTAAACCTCCTAATAGATAGAATGACGGAGATATAAAGAAAAGATTAAAAAACTCCTCATATCAGTCTATGATTGCTTAATATATCCTAAACTAGATGAAGAAACTTATCTTTAACTAGAACTTGAGAAGACTCTGTTAACACATCTTGTCTGGAACGTGAAAAATACCTATCACGCTTCACTATTAGACCTCCTCCACAATCAAACCTTGTACTAATTGGCATCACAAGAGCACGCGAAACTTTAAAAGAACTTGTCTGGATGCATACTGTAGTGTCAAGAGAAACCATTTCCAGGAATTCAGAGCATAAGTGAGGAAACCCTTCCTGACTCAGAAGCTCCAAAATTCATTCTTAGCCAACAAACGACATCAATAAATTCGACAATCAACTCACCTCAAGTTCAACAGATGTTTTTTTTTTTATTTTTTTATTTTTTGGAAAACCCAACATCTAGAATTCGATAAAGGCATTAATATGAATGAAAGACAACACTCACCCCAATCCAAAGTCAAAATTTCAAGGGCGAGCTTCAGGTGCGGTAGTGGAAGCGGAGGAGGAAGGCGAATTGGAATCATCTTGGCGAGAGGGGAGAGGATTGGAACCCTTAATAACCCAACCGAGAGCGAAGAAGGAGATCCCAGCAAGTATAGCAGTACCCCAAGCATGTGAGTACCATTTACTGTACTGTTTTATGGCAAATCTCCATTGATCTCGAAGAGTTGCAGGGTCGGGATTTTGGATCTCCGGTGGGTTCGGAAAGCGGACCCTGTGGCCTGTGGATTCGACCTTGGGGGCACCGCTGCTTACTTCATTCGAAGTTTTAGGATGAGATGGAGAAGGATCAACGGGAGGATTGGATTCCGTCATGGTGATGGGCAGCGGCAATATTACTGAGCAAAAGTTTCAGTTCTCAGTCCTCAGCAATCTTCTTCTCACAATTACAGATTCGTCCAAGTCGGTTTACCTCTGCGTGTAGGGGAAAATGGTTGTTTTTTCTTTTCCTCATTTGACATTCGCTATTATTTTATTATTTTTTTTTTTTACTAAATGCGTCTCTACATTCATTAAAAAAAAAAATGCTTTTAAAAAAAATAATAAAATAATCTAAAATCTTCTAAATCATTGTTATCTAAAATCAACTATCTCATTAATCTTGTTTTTTATTTTGATAGGAATATTACTAGTTTTTTATCAGTATAAATAATAATGTTATTTTGAGATTAAGAAATTTTTATGATTGATTTGATGTACTCAATATTAATTTTTAATTTCAGATTATTGTTTTTGTTTAAAGTTGTTAGAAACTTATGTAAAAATATAGATATTAACTTTGGACTATTGTAAATAGTATTTAGGTTCTTTAGAATGTGTTGTAGACTACAAATGCATTTTCGTGATTGAATTTCATTAATAAATTTAATCATATGTACAATGTTCTTTATTCACGACTGGAAGAAGATCCTCTATTATGCCTAAATCGATCATGTTGAGTCACATAGTGTCCACGATCGCCACACCCTCTTACACTTGATGGTTGACTTTTCTCTGCAAAGTGTATAGCCTCACTACATTGCGATATGTCACATACTAGTCATAGACATTTGGATGGACATGTGAAGTTTGTCCTTCTTCCATACTTAATGTACTGAGGTTGTTGGAAAAAATCTAAATGTTGAGGGAGAGGACATCATGGAAGTATGTGTAAAATGATTGAGTGGCGTTGTTGGATATTCATTCCGAACATTAGGTCGAATAGGAACATCCTCATGTCTTGCTGGATCACCTTGTTCTTCCATTGGAACATGACAATCAAAATATCGCACTCGATATATAGAGGTGAGTCTACGCAAGGCTTTTTGAGCAGATGAGCAAATTTGGAAGCTCGGTCTGAAAAAGAATTGAATAACAAGTTAGTAACTTTAAAATTTATTTTGGTGTGTAATGAAGAAATAAAATCAAACAATTCTAGTAAACAATAAACTCATACCAACAAGTGATAGGATGCTCCTGCTTTAGTTATGTACCGTCTGCTCACAGTGGAATACCATTCAATATATCCAGGCTCAGTACCTACACCGTTGTTAATAGAATGTCCATTAACAACCAAACTCTGACGATTTTCCCATATTGAAATTTGAGGAGCCAAATATGCAATCTAGTCTCACTCATGTCTGCCCCTTAAATCGTGTGAATGAAGTCGGCCGTTTGTGTTGCAAGGTTGAGGAATTTGTTGCAACATCCCAAATTAACGCATCACACGATCTGGGTGATGCCACTTCACAATGAAGAAGCATATGAATGGACATCTAGATGTCCATATCTCATTACCATCGAGACAATATGGCAACAATGGTTGGATAAGATGATTATATGACTCCCAAATAATCTGCATGAATATGTATCAAAATATGAATGAACCAGAAGATTGAAACATTATGAATATATGAAATATGAATGAATAAAATAATACCTGGTTAAGCATATGTGTATCTAATATGTGCCTATACTGTACTAGAACATGCGTCAGTGCTTTAATTACATAATAGTTGTCATTTCATCTACAACAATCACAAGTTGAATTTTAGCTATTAGTATTTCATAATGAACACAATAATAATGAGGTAAATATGCTTACCTTACTGCAAGTGGTCTGTCACCTAAGTTGTTCTCGTATTGATGGAGTCGTCGAGGCGTTAGAAGAGGAAATTGATCCCATGCCCAATAGAAGTGGGCCTGCAATGTTTTTTCCATCTGTAACTGCACCCTTGCATAGTTGTCTATACAACCATGCAAGACATCTAGCACCCCATCTGTAAGTCCCGACAACACCAAAATCTACTAAGAGAGGAATATACATCAGGTGCACTTTGCTATTAGATTTGTCGGGAATACCAATCCTCCAATCAACGCGAGAATATATGCTCGAGCATATCGTTGCATGTCCTCTTCATCAGCATTATCTGGTAGATATTGTTAAATTGATCAGCTAACCATGGTAGGCTTAGACGACCTCCCTTAAGAATGACGTCATTCATGGTTACGCCTAAAAAAAGGGCACAAAGTTGTTCCCAGTCATAATTTAGTGACCCGATCAATGGTATTCCATTAATCAGGAGTCCAAATTGGATAGCTACATCTTGAAGTGTAATTGTACACTCTTCATGAAACATGTGAAAAGTGTGTGTATCCTTCCACCATCGTTCCACTAATGTCATTATCAGATGCCAGTCTAGTTGTATAAATTTTATACAAGAGACTCTGTAGAATCCTGCAGCTCGTAGATAGTTCAATATACGAGGGTCTGGGTTCTCGTGCCTTTGAATAACAGCCTCTCTTTGTCGATAATGCATTGCATCGATATGCTCGTCTTCCCAAACAGCCTCAGATCTATGGTTGCGTTGTAAGTACAAAATCGAGTCATTGTATGGCCCTGTGGTAACATCTTCGTCCATCTGATCCCATAAAAACAATATTAAATTTCACTTAAATATTTAGTAAAAATCAATGTGATTACAATCAATAAATACAATGACAATTAATAAAGAATACACCATTCATTGTTAAATACAATCAATTAAATACAATGACAATTAATAAAGAATAAATAAGTAAAAAAAAGTTACAATCAATAAGGACAACTAAAAATAAATAACTAAGTCTCATCACAAGCTCGATTGGGACCATTCCGTCTATTATGCCCTTCTTGTCTGCAAATTGTGCACCATGTATTATAAAGTTCCATCCAATCCATTTTGTTTTACATGGGAGAAGTACACGATCTGCCAACTTTCCTAACTCTTGATTCGTCCAGATAAATAATGGGAAAGTTAAGATCAGGCCAACATTTTTTATCGGTAATGGGCTCGAATTGGAGTGAATAACATGCCAGATAAGTGGGAATGTAGTAGTTTTTAATGTAGTAAAAGTAGTCTACCCCGATGGTCTTACACGTAGCCATAGTGTGATAATAGGGGATTCCAAAACTCTGCCACTTATTGCATGTGCATGTTCTTTCACTTAATTTTATTCGGTGTGTGTTTCCACATTTTAGTGTTATTGGATTGATTAAGGTGGTGACGTCACATAACCCTTTAGTGTTATTGGAGGGTAGGAGCGTTGCTCATCATGAACCGTACATCAGCCTCACTTCGTAATGAGATAGGGATATAGAAAGTAGATCCCGCTACATAACTACCATATTTAAATATTACATCTATCCCATCATCTTTATTTATAGATAATGCATCACATAATCCATCGATTAATGTGTTGAAGTCTGTTGGGATTGGTGTCCTAATTCTCTCAACGTCTCGTTGTTTGTAATGATACACATTGTTTAATGAATAAAATAATCGTTATTTCATTCTGGCATTTATTCATATCCAATTAACAAAGCTCCATGGTTATCTTATGTAAACTTAAGCATGTATATGTGAGACACAAGTGGATCATGACTTAAGTGATAACCTAAATAGATCTGTAGTATAAGGATTAAGGTAAGATACCTTATCCTTGTGACACTACGGATACGACCCGCTTTTTAGAGGTTTACAAGTATTGTAAACTACTACAAATGGTAGATCCTGATCATTCATATGGAGACGTGCGAGTAGGGGTGTCCTATACAAAGAGTTTATATAAGACCGGACCATGAGATGACTAGACTCTATATATAACGTCGTTGATACTAGAGACTTACAACTCACTTAAACGACCATAGGTGAAACGACCTCGATCCTGAGTGTTTTGGGAATTCCTGCCTTTGAGGGCGGTTCTTTGATTAGTATAGGTGAGAGTGGCCAGATTGCCAACTCAACATGCCTACCTTTTTAGGGACTTGTCTGATCTGGGAGCTGGAAACTCACTTACACAAGATGAAATTCAATCCTTTCCCGAAGCAGGGATAAGTAGAGAGATTGTTCCCTTAAGGGTTGATTCTGGGCTTGAACATAGTGGCCATAGCTTCTCTTTGGAAGAGAGTACTCAGTCATAGTAGGACTCAGTCATAAGTACAATTAGGCCAAAATTACCTTTTTGCCCCTTTAGTTACATCTAACTCCTTAAGTACCATTAATCTCTCTAATGAACAATAAGTCATAGTCCAACGATGACCAAGTCCCTCTCGGGCCAGGAGAGGGTGTGGCCACATTGTTCAAGCCCCAGAATCAGCCTTTAAGAGAGCAATTTATCTACTTACCCCGACATCAGGAAAGAACAATTCCATCTTGTGTAGTTGTGTTCCCAGTTTCTCAATCAGACGAATTCCCAAATGGTAGGCATATTGAGTTAGCAATCTAGCCATTCTCGCCCATACAAATCAAAGGACTGCTTTCATAGGCAGGAGTTCATAACTCACTCAGGATTCAGGTCATGTCACCTATGGTCATCCTGGTGAAATGTAAGTCTTTACTCTTAACGGAGTTATATAATAAGACTAATCATTTCATGGTCTGGTCATATACGAACTCTCTGTATAAGATACCCCCGCTCACATGTCTCTATATGAATGATCAGGATCGGATCATTTTTAGCATTTTACAATACTTGTAACATCTACAAAGTGGGTCGTATGCATAATATCACAAGGATAAGGTACCATCCTTATCCATCTTTTACAGATTGTTTAGGTTATTATTTAAACAAGATCCACATGTATGTTTCTACATACTTGTTTAAATTATATAAAATAACCTAGGATCTTAGTTTATTGGAATAAGTGTATGCTCATAAAATAACAATTATTTTAACAATTTATTTATACAATGTTTACAAACTACGAGAATACAAGAGATTTAGGACACTAATCCCAACATAGACGACATAAAAAAATGTTAGGTTAATAAGAGAAAATCTTAAAATAGCTTGTGACAGACAAAAGAACTATGCAGATAAAAGAAGAAAATAGTTAGAGTTCTAAATCAAAGATCGAATATTCCTGAAATCCTATGTTACAACCCTCCGTAGGGATTACCATGGTTAACGACTAGCTAGTGCCGCCTAAAAACGACAGCAGGTGCAACATAGGAATCTCACGGTTCAAACTAATGGAGGAGACCATAGGAAAATGTTGACACATCATTTCCTTCACCCACTTACTATGAGTTATTTCCCTCATTCACCTTGTTATTGACTCATGCAAACACTTTCTGAATGGAGTAGTTGCAGTAAAAGTGACATGAAGCTGAGCATGGATCTCACGGTATGAACTCTTGAGGACGTGAGAGCTAATAACTATATATCAAATATATTAATCTCTCACTGAAGTGTTCTAAATGTTAGGGTATATTTACTTAGGTTTAAAAACGGCTAACTTTAAAGAAGTCTAAATTATTTTTATCCAAGTATAACATTTATATTTGGATATTACCCTACGATGTCTAAGTGTTTAAACTAGTTTTAAACCTCACACTGCTCATGCAAACTCATAAAATCAGTTAACAATGCTCAATATTTCGGCAATACTCCCCAAGTAGGAGGTGTTACGTAAACCGTCAACTTAAGTATTTCCAGCCTTAGACAGGTTAATGAATTGATTTGAGTTTGTAACCAAATTTTATATGGTAACAATCTATTTTAACAATTAAAATTAGTTGTTAACCTAAGTGAGCATGTTGTTTATCTTTGATATAGATTTTAAAGTCTAATTTTATTTTATAACAAACTTATAAAATAAACTTGCTTTAACATGCCATAACATGCTTCAAAGGTATTTAAAATCAATATAACAATTATATCAATTTTCAACAAACCCTAAAACATGCATACTATATATTATAACTAATTATAACATACAATAATGCATGTAACATGTTTATCTATGTTAGTATTTTAAATCTAAATGGCATACTTTATGCATATATAAAAATATTTAATTATAAAAAACATCAAATATATAAATAATTAAACATAAAATAATATGGTTTTTTGTTTTGGTATTTTAAAATAAATAAAAGTCTAACTATTACAAGAATTAGCAAAACCGGCTTCAAAAACTTCTGAATCGCTCGAACCACCTTGAACCAGGCAAAACTCATCAAGTATCAGCAAGCAACCAACATCGAGTATGCTACTAAGCATCAAGTATAACATTGAGTATCAGATATTTCACAAAAATACCATCGAGTAGACACCATCTTCCATCGAGTAAGGCATCCAGCATCAAGTATTTCATGAAATATTATCGAGCAGATGCATCGAGTACTATCGAGTATGGCATCATACATCGAGTACCATCGAGTATGGCATCATGCATCGAGTATTTCATGAAATATCATCGAGTAGATGCATGGATTATCATTGAGTATGGCATCATGCATTGAGTATTTCATGAAATTCCATCAAGAATGCCATCGAGTATCCCTTCGAGCATCGAGTATTTGGCAGAAATTCGAATTTTCAGTTCCTGCTGCTTCGACCTTCTTCATTTTTTTCTTCAATTACATCCTAATTGCAACTCTAATGACTCCAAACGAATTACAGACTCTTAAACACATATTAAGACCCATCAAATAAGAGCCAATTACAAGAGTTACAATATAATTGAAAAGATTCAAATTCCAAAACTCTGAAAAAACCATATAAGCATACTATTTTTATACAGTTCATGAAGAACACCCACCAAACTCAAATTAACGATAGTTAAACGCTTAAATCATGTTCTGATATCAATTAAGGAGTAATATAACATGCAACAGAAGAATTCAGAATCAATAAGCACTTAATCTACATTTAATTTGAGTTTTAAACATGTTACTTATGAAGTTTTCAAAAGAGTGTTTGAAAATGAAAATACCTTTGTTGTTCTCTTCACGATTTCAGCAGAATCTCCACTAGTTTGAGCTGAATTCTTCAGATAGACCACCAAC
Organism: Benincasa hispida; assembly: GCF_027475165.1. Lineage (NCBI taxonomy): Eukaryota > Viridiplantae > Streptophyta > Magnoliopsida > Cucurbitales > Cucurbitaceae > Benincasa > Benincasa hispida. Next base: position 8,992,892 of record NC_143480.1, read on the forward strand.
AAGATCTTCTCAACTATGCTCAAGAAGGAATGTATGGTGGAAACACTCTAATCAAGTTGAATTGAAGATGAACTAGTGAGGGTGGAGTAGGGTTTGGTTTTACAGCAGTAAGGATAAAGAACTCAGTCTTCTTCCAATTTCCATGCATGAAGCTTCATTATATAGACTTTTTTCATGCATTAGAACATGGTTGCATGTAGGGTAGCTCCTACTTTGTATTAATTGAAGAATTCTTGGTGGATTTTGGTGATAAAACATCATAAATATTTATTAGTTGATTTTGCCAATTTTTGGGAAAAATCCACTAACTCAGAGATCAATTTCAATTAAATTGGTTTTTTTATTTTAAATAAAGCTATTCTATTTAAATTTTAGTTTTATATAATTAATTCAAAATTAATTTAAATAAAACTAATTTAATTAATTTAATCTCTTAATATTAAATTAATAAAACATCAATTCCACCAATATGATTCAAATTCATATAATTAATATTTAAATCTTAATTTAAATATTAATTGATTCTCCAATCTCGTTTTAATTGCATTGAATATAATCAATTGATAAACCTTAAAACTAAATTTGAACATTTCAAATTCATAACCCTAAATTCAAAATTCATCCAATTAATTACTCAATTCAATATTTCAGTTTATGAACTAGTAGAGGGACCTATTGGACCAAAAGATAATGAGCTCCAACGATTTGTAATTAATTAGTTAAACTCTTTAAATCAAATTAATTACTTTTTGTTAACCATCAAGACATACCATTATAGCTCAATAGTTGCACTCTTCTCACTGAGATGTATTTCTATCCATGTTAACCATAATTAGTAAGTCGATCCTTCACAGGTTGTTTGTATTTATAATTGGGTCAAAATTACCGTTTTACCCCTATAAATACATCTTGTTCCTTAAGTTCTCACTGACCCTCTAATTAACATCTGATTCATAATACCACTTAGGAATCATGTCCCTCTCTATCATGAGAAGGCGGGGCCCTGATTGTTCAAGACCTAGAATCAAAGAGAACAACTTATCTGCTAACCCTAAAACGGGTAGGAGTGAATTCCATCTCGCATGGCTATGTCCCCAGCTATCTATCTGGTCTTATCCCCAAAATGGAAGGCTTATGAGTAGTGTTGTTGGACTACTCTCACTCGTGCAGATCAAAGGACGATCCCGAATAAACAGGAGTTCATAGCTAGCTCAGAATTAAGATCGAGTTATCATAGGTTACTTTAGTATGAAATAATCAGTTTTAACATTAAACGGTCGTTATAAAGAAAAATGACTATTTCGTGGCACAGTCTTTATGCAAACTCATTGTATAGGATGCCCCACTCACATGTCTCTACATAAATGATCTTTGGATCACATCATTTGTAATGCCTATACAAAATGGGGCGCATCCAATAGTGTTACGAGGATGAGATACAAAATTTCATCCATATATTTATAGATCATTTAGTCTATATACTATTAACTTGATCCTGTTTATGTCATTACATAGAGTTAAAGTATTCATAATATAGTCATAGATATGTTTATTGGATTTTCATAATAGAATGCCATATCAACAAATTTATCAAATAATATACTCAATAATATTTTATTGATAAATAGAATGTTTTAACACGAAACTTACGAACTGCGAGTTCTAGGACATTCCCAACAAGACTCTCATTATTCTTATAGGGCAGACGCATATAGGGGAGGCCTACAATCCTTTAAGAAAGTAACCCAAAGTACTGTGAATTACAAGTTTCAAAATATTTTCTAACTGTTTTATTTATGAATGTTTAACGCATAGTTGCTCTTACTTCAATATTCAATTGTATGCTTTTAGTAATGGAAATTGAGTTTAACGCATGATTAATGTTTCTAAGACAGTTTTCATATGAAATCTCCAAGCATTTTACTTGATTTTTCATGCCATGACTTAACATTTAAATGAGTTATCCATTGATTCCTATAAGTTTGAAAGCATTCTATTTAATGATGTTAACATGAGAGATGATATGAAAACCTACTCCTAATCTTTGGTACCAAAGGTATGGCAAGGTACTCAGTTATATGACGATCCTTGTTGTCAAATATATGATAAGGTAAGCAGGATCCTATTCAACTCTATGTGCAAATAAAACTTATGTTATCGACATTGATGAGATCGAGCAAAAGGGCTCTCTCTCAACTAAGGTTATAGGGATTGAGCAAAAGGTCTCTCGTGCATGTTAAGGCAAGGGAGTAGAGGAATTCTATAGAATTTTTTTATGAGTTTCAAAACCATATTCATGTTATGTTTTCTTTATTTCCTAATTGTTATTTTCGAACCTTGGTATGTTAATAAGAATGTACTATGAGTTATGGAAGCATGTTTTCTTAAAAGAAGTCACTCACTAGGCTTCCAGCTCACTCTTTTTTATGTTTTCCTCCCCAGGTAGAGGTCAACGTCCAGAGGCCTAGTAATTCTGTCAGTCAGTCACTTCCTAGACCTTAGAAAATTGAAGCTTAAGTGGCTCATCATATTTTATTAATCTAGTCTTTATGCTCATGTCATGGGGAATAGGGTAGACTTGTGTTGATCAGTGATTGTAATAAACTTGATTTGTTGGAATTGTTATGCATGTTGAAGTTGATATTTTGGTTAATAGTAATTTGTATGCTTTAAACTGTTGTTGAGATTGTGTGTTAAAGTGAATTTTGAACTACTAAATAGGTGTAACAGGTGCGAAGGACACGGGTTTTCAGGAGTATGTTGGGCAGTAGTTGTCATAAGAGGATTGGCAACAGCTGTTGTCTTCACATCACTTCCCGGATTAGGAGGGTAGTCTGTGGAGAGGTGTGACAAGTTCAATTACACTAACAATCCCAGCCGATTATACTAACAATCCCGGCCATATATCCACGAGATATGCTAATAGTATCCCGAGTATAGTTCTAGTTTCCAATTCAATTCACAATAAACATGCATCCATATAATATCATCCATATAATATCAGGAAAATAGTCAAAACAACTTGAAATCAATGAAGACAACATATTTCCTGATCATACAACTTTCAAAATTATGCCTATATATATATATACATACATACATACATATATACATACATATATATACTTATATATACTTATATATAGATAAAGGCATATTAATTCACAAAAACAGAGAAAGGAGAATCACTTACACCTCCTCCCGAGCTTACCTTTTTCACCCGAAAGAGGGTGTGAAGATAACAAACATTACCCTTTTATAACACATGTTATCCATCACCTTGCACTTATCAATCACATCTCAAACTCATTTGTGATAACTATTGCCTATCTTGGATCTAAATTACAAATAACCCTTAGCCAAGTATAAAAGCACAACTCTCTGGTTAATTTATTTCATATCATTATAATATTTACACAACTTTAGACTCAGCTTAGATAACTCTACTCCTAGTTACGAAACTCTTAAAGAGCAGACCTTCACCCAAAAACGTGGCTATAATGTGACAGACCTTGACCATAGCAGCATCTTGGAATTCCACTCTTGCACTACCTAGGGGGAAAATAAAACATTTGGAAAACATGAGTTGGAAAAGCTCAATGAGTGGTATGTTTTTATGAAAATAGGTCTTGTTTTCTAAAAACATTTTTGGGAAAACAGTTTCACAGATAATCAACACAATATGCATGACTTTAGTCTGGCAACTGAGATGATGTTGTCATGATCATACCTCAAGAAGTGCAACAATTCAACAAATCCAAGGAGACAATTCCAGTACATAATACAACTCGTCGAATGTGCTCATGTCGATAATATCTCGCTAGACATACTCGAGCCAGCCAGATTATACTAACAATCCCAGTCAAACATCCCCAAGATATGCTAACAATATCTCGGTACAGTTCTAGTTTCCAATTAAATTCATAATAAACATGCATCCATACAATATCAGGAAAATAGTCAAAACAACATGAAATTAATGAAGACAACATATTTCTTAATCATGCCACAGCTTTCAAAACTATGCATATATATATATACACACACACACACATACATAATGGCATATCATTTCACAAAGATAGAGAAAGGAGAAGCACTCACTATTCACCAGCAAAAATGGTTCCCTAATCCCCTGCATCTTTTTTTCCTCCTAAATTTTGAGTTTGTATTAACCCAAATATTAACTTAGAATCCCGTGTTTAGGGTTAAAAAATAATCTTAAAAAATTTTCTTAACCTTAACTCTAGTTACCAACCAACTAGGCTCAAACTACACCTTCAATTTGGAAAAAGAAATAGTTGTTGGATGCAAGGTTACACTTCACAGCCAAGTTGAACATATAGACAGCAACACCAACGCATGGTTCAACCTATTCTACACCTAACAGTCAAGCTTGGAGGCCTGATATAACCCCGATGCATGGTCTTCCCTCCAACTCTAATTCTCTCCAATAACTCTTTTATAAGATTTATCAAGAGATCGGAGAGTTGTGGAGTGAAAGGTAACTCCCTGAAGGTACTTAAAAGAAACTTCATATCATCGTTATCATCCTTCAAGCCTCTAGCGCCTACCACCTCCCCCTTGAAGGAAATTTAAGTGTCTTCGTCCCATTGAGCCACCACCTTCTTCATTGACACCACCTACTTGTATGTAGGTAAGTCGTGTCCTCAATTTCATATGTCCAACGCATACTTCCTTTGAAGTGGTTATCCCATATTAAATCTTGTATCTCCGCCCTCCACCTTCTACTTCGGTATACTAAAATTTCATCTGAAGAAGTCATGTTCCTCCCCTTGCTATCACTCAATGCCCAAATACTCCTTATTGGACGCATGGTCCCTTGGTTCATACGTTCAACTTCCCAAATCCCTACTTCTTGGTTCTAACTTCCTTTTTGTAACATGGTTTCTCCCCTTAGTTTAGTTCCAAACTTCCTACTTTTCATCCAAACCATTCTTTTGAAGTTTATACTTCCAAAGTGACTTCCTAAATGCCTAACACCTTGGCTCATGCATCCAAGCATGTTGCCCCTCATGGTTTGCGTTTACCTTATCTCTCCTAGGGTTTCTTGGTGCAAATTCCTCCTAAATGGTTATCTCATGCTCTATTTTTACCCTTCATGCCTTCTATATGTCCACCACACTTCCTAACTGTCGAACCCTTCAAACTTTAAGGTTCTACCTATTTATTGTATCATATGTTGTCTAACATTTAGCCAAATTTCTAGCCTGGACCTCTTATGCATTCACTACCTCTTTGCTATGTGTCCAACCCTAATTTTCTCACATAGTTATGTATAGTTCAATGCATGGTTATCCAACACTTAAACCATTTCTTTCTCCATGTGTTCACCTAACCCTAGACATCTAAAAATGGTTCTTCTTGCCCTAGCATGCATCCAAGTGAGCTTATTGTTGTCCAAGCATGCATCCAAAATACCTACAATTCTAGTTATGTTTCCAATTCTAGGGTGACTCATCTCATACTTAGTATTTAATCCAAAATCCTTCTTCTTCCTTGGACTAGGTGTTCACCTTGTCTTTCCACTACTTGAATTCTAACTCCTAGATTAACTAAATGTTTTCGATACTTAGATATTTTTCTAAGTACTAATACTTCCTTCAAGGCATAGTTTAGGTACTTAGTCAATCTTTTCCTTTCAAGGATTTTAAGTTTGTCTTTTCTTAACCTAAGGAATCTTGTGAGGACTCGGTGTTATAGATCCATCCTTCTTAAAAAATTTCTTCCTTGAAATTTCACTAAATTACTAACTCTTTGTCCTCTCACTAAGTTATTAACTCATAAAGAAACATATGTTATTTACAAAAACAATTTTGTACAAATAACAAACAAAAATTCTAGTAGTTACAGAATTGGATTTTTATCCTTGTTGCCTGGTTTTTGTTCTATTTGGGTCATGGTATACAATTTTCCTAAAGGTCATGACGGTTTCACTATTCCTTTTTGTTTCAATCTGTCTAGTTATCCTTTACTCGTTGTCGATAGACCTATATCCTGATTAATTGTTTGAAAAGTAACTCTTTAATCTCTTGTCACTAGTTATGGACATTCTCTTTTATATTGTCTCGTTTGTCCACAATTATAATAAACATTTGTTCTTTCAAGCACCTACTTCCTCAATGATACCGGTTGCAACTAGGCACCACGGTCTCCTATTATTACTAGCGATCAATTCGGAGTAATGTTTTTCCAAAGATTTATTTGCCTGATTTATTCCTTCCCGTCCAGACGTGGAAGTACCTTTGTTCTTAAATATCTCTTTGCATACCACTCCAAGAACAAACTTCCCATTTCCTTCTTTTCCTATTCATTTTAATACTTAATCTTCTGCCCTCCTTTGTTTTTTAGTGATCACATTTTTCTCTACTCTCATTGCTACTTCGACAAGATTAAGGGATTCCTCCCAAGCAGTATAAGCAGTTACTAGGGTTCGAATTTCTCATCTTAATCTAGCCTCGAATCTCTTACAGCGTTCATTCTCGTCCTCAATAATGTTCAGGGTGTATCTCAAGAACTCGACATATTTTTGTTCATATTCTACCACTGTCATGTCCCCCTACGTAAGTTGTAAAAATTCATTCCGTTTCAAATCACTAAATGATCGTGGGAAGAATTTTTCGTTAAAAAACTTCTCGAAATTCACCCCATGTGGGTATATCTCTTTCCTTTCTTCTATTCTCTACTATCCTCCACTAGTACTTCGCTCGTCTTTGTAATAAGAAAGTAGCTAATGTTACTTTTTGTTCTTCCGAACACCTTATAACCTTAAAACATTTCTCAACTTGGTTGATCCAAGCTTCAGCATCTATCGGACCAGTGTCCCTTCAAAAGTACCTGCTCCTAGTGCCTTAAATCGTTTTATCCCATATTTCTTCTCAGGATCTATCTAAATTGTACCTAGACTTTCAGTAAGCATCGTGCGAATCTCTCTAAATATTGTTCTCCCGACATATTTTTTTCCTGGCAATAACTTGCTCGACTTTCATTTTCTTCTCCAGCCCTACTAGCACTTGCTTGGTTTCTTTGTCTCCCACTTCTCAACATGGTTTCTATAAAAAGAACTTTCCAACACACAAATCAAATACTATAAATTTTATTATTAACACTACTTTTACAACATTATTATTTCTTTACTTACCACTGTAATTTACATCCTATTTACACATTTTTATACTAATAAGTTTACATTCATTATTTCTTTATCACTCTTCTACTTTCTTTTTCCCTTTTCGTATTATTCCATACTTTTCTTCTGGTTTCCAGACACATTCTTCCAAAGAATGTCCTGGTTGCAGGCAAAAGAAACAAAAAGTGTTTTTAAGGTTTGTATCTTCTCTCGACAAATTCTCCATCTCGTCTTCAGTATCATCATCAGTCAATAACATAATATCACTCGTTGTTTGACTAGGTCCTTCCTTTATTTGAATTTTCTTCATACGAATCCTAAGCTTCTTCGTTATTCAAAATCCATAATGTTCTTTGTTTGGAAACAGATCTCTTCGGAGTAGACCATTTTTACTTACCTATTTCTATTTCTCCTTACCCTTCTATTGATAGAGCACGTAGTCTCTCCAAAGGTGTCCCCTTTTACCATATTCAAAACAAGTCCTTGAGGGAGTTAGCCGACGTCCTAAGTACTTTCCATTACATTTCGAACAATATGGTATGCATGCACATTTGATTTGTTCTATTAATTTCGGTTCCATATAGGAACAAGGAGCCCATCAGTATTTTCAGTTTTCCTTTGATGTCATAGTAGAATATTCTACTTTCCAATCTATATGTTTCTCAAACACGTGTTTTTTACAACATCAATTAACTTATAATTATAACAATCATGTAGTTTCAAACAATTCATATTTTCATTCACATCATTTTTCTAGTATGGTATCTCCTAGATTCCTTCCAAGTTTCCTCTAGATTATTACTTTACCTCCCTTTCCGAATTGGTAGCGTTGTGAGTTCCAGCTCGAATTGCTGCTAAGCTTACCACTTCTATACTGTCTCCTTAGCCCGACTTTGACTAATTTCTAGGTTTCCTTTAACCTACGGACTCTATATTTTATTTCAAAATCATCATCCTTAGGTTTCCTTAAATCCTCTCAACTTTTGTTAAAATTCTCAGAGTTCTGCATAACTTTATGCACTGATACCAACTTGCCACACCCCCTCCCGAGCTTAACTCTTTCACCTAAAAGAAGGCGTAAAGATAATAGACATTGCCCTTTGTAATACCTGTTATCCATCACTTTGCACTTACCAATTACATCTCAAACTTTTTTGTGATAACTACTACCTGTCTTGGATTTAAATGACAACAACTCTCTGGTTAAAATTTTATATCAAACCATTATAATATTTACACAACTCAAGACTCGACTTAGATAACTCTACTCCTAGGTTATGAAACTCGTAAAGAGCAGACTTTCACCCAGAAACATGGCTACAGTGTGACAAACCTTGACCTTAGCAGTATCATGGAACTCCATTCTTGTGTTAACTGGGGGGAAATAAAAAATTTGGAAAACATGAGCTGGAAAAGCTCAGTGAGTGGTATGTTTTTATGAAAATAGGTTTTGTTTTTAAAATTATTTTTGGAAAAATAATTTCACAAATAATCAAACGCGGTATGCATGACCTCGGTCTGGTAACTAAGATGATATTAGCATGATCATATGTTCCTCAATAAATGCAACAACCAAAAATAAATCCAAGGAAACGGTTCCAATACCCAATACAACCCAACGAATGTGCACATGTTGACAATATCCCACTAGACATACAGGTATGCTGACAATCCCAACCAAATTACACTATCCCAGCCAAACGTCCACAAGATATGCTGACAATATCTCGGGTACAGTTCTAGTTTCCAATTAAATTCACAATAAACATACATCCATATAATATCAAGAAAATAGTCAAAAGAACATGAAATCAATGAAGACAACATATTTCCTAATCATGCCACAGCTTTCAAAACCATGTATGTATATATATATATACACACACACATAAAGGCATATCAATTCACAAAGACAGAGAAAGGAGAACTACTCACTGCTCATGGGCAAAAATTCCTCCTATTTCTGAGTCTGTATTAACTCAAATATCAACTTAGAATCCCGTGTTTAGGGTTAAAATAATCTTAAAACATTTTCTTAACCTTAGCTCTAGCTTACCGACCAACCAGGCTCAAACTACCCCTTCAATTTGGAAAAAGAAACAGTTATTGGACGCAGGGTTACACTTCACAGCCAAGTTGAACGCATGGACAGTAACACCGACGCTTGGTTCAACCTGTTTAACACCTAACAGTCAAGCTTGGATGCCTGATACAACACTCCAATGTATGGTCGTCCCTCGAAACTCTAATTCTCTCCAATTTCTCTCTTATAAGATTTCCTAAGAGATCAAAAAGTTGTGGAGTGAAAAAAGGTATTTATAGGCAACTTCATATCATCTTTGTTATCCTTCAAGCCTTCAATGTTTGCTACCTTCTCCTTGAAGGAAATTTGAGTGTCTTCTTCCCATTGAGCCACCACATTCTTCATTGTCACCACCTACTTGCATGTAGGTAAGTCATGTTCTCCACTGCATATGTCCAACGCATACTTCCTTTGAAGTGGTTGTCCCATATTAAATCTTGCATCTCTGCCCTCCACCTCCTACTTCGATTTACTAAAATTTCATTTGAAGAAACCACGTTCCTCTCCTTGCTATCACTCAACGCCCAAATACTTCTTGTTGGACACATAGTCCCTTGGTTCATGCGTTCAACTTCCCAGATCCCTACCTTTGGCCCTAACTTCCTTTTTGTAACATGGTTTCTCCCCTTAGTTTAGTTCCAAACTTCCTATTCTGCATCCAAAATGAAATTAAACGCATGACTCCCTAGGGTTTGTGCATCCAAACCATCCTTTTGAGGTTTATACTTCCAAAGTGACTTCCAACACCTTGGCTCATGCATCCAAGCATGTTGTCCCCTCATGGTTTGTGTTTATCTTATCTCTCCTAGGGTTTCCTGGTGCAAATTCCTCTTAAATGGTTATCTCATGCTCTATTCTTGCCCTTCAGTGCTTTAAATGGCATTCACATAACTTTTTATGCGTCCACCACACTTCCTAGGCAACCAACCCTTCAAACTTTAAGGTTCTACCTACTTATTGCGACATATGTTGTCCAACACTTAGCCAAATTTTCAGCCTGGACCTCTTATGCATTCACTACCTCCTTGCTGTACGTCCAACCCTACTTTTCTCACTTAGTTATGTATAGTTCAACGCATGGTTGTCCAACACTTAACTATCTCTTTCCCCATACATTCACCTAACCCTAGACGTTCAAAAATGGTTCTTCTTGCCCTAGCATGCATCCAAGTGAGCCTATTCTTGTCCAAGCATGCGTCCAAAATTCCTACAATTCCAATTATGCTTCCAACTCTAAGGTGACTCATCACATACTTAGTATTTAGTCCAAATTCCTTCTTCTTCTTTGGACTAGACATTCACCTTATCTTTCCAACACTTGAATTCCAACTCCTATATCAACCATTCTCCTTCCAAGTTTCAGACTTAATCAGAGTGGTTGTGATTTAAATACATCGATATCCAGGTTTCTCTTTGCTTGCAAGCGAGCTCTCTTCCACTAAAAATAACAAATTTACCATCATTGTCCCATGAAGATCAGAGCATCGTTTGGTCAAAATTTGGCATCAACAATAATAAATTGTAAGTGTTTAATGAGATGAAATTGATACATTGAACTTTAAAATTTGAGTAAAAGTTGAGTTTATTTCCTATTTACAAAAATGATGTGGTTGATAATCAATCTCAACTAAACATAGCTTAAGTAAAATATTATATTAATCACAAGTAAAATAGATGGTACAAATTATGAAAATAAGATATGATATCCATAACTAGTTGTAAATTACACGTATCCTTCCACCTTAGAGGTGGAAGGTTCGATCTCCACTCTCGCCATTGTAAGTATTACACATGTTATGTTGTATAGAAAATTTTAATGGAAAATATTATTCCCAAGGAAAGTTTTGAGAGGGTAAACAAACAGCATTAGACAAACCAAGTTCGAGTGGGGGTAACAAACAAAATGGAGTAACCATACTGAAATAAATAGAAAATTTCAGGCATAAGATGAATATTTCAAAAAATATACAAGCATAAGATGAAACTATATTTCCACCTGTCCTCTAGATTTTTTTTTTCATATATATAAAAACATATGTTTTTACTTAACTTCATTTAAATGCATGTGACTTCTCTTTTACAAAATTTTTAAATAAAACATGAACAAGAACTTAGCTCAAGTGACATTTATATATACTAAGGATCTAGAGATCCATAGTTCAAATTCCCCATTCCAATTTGTACAAAAAAAATAATAATAAATCACATACAAATACGAATGTCTAAAACAAGAAAACAAGAGTTTTGAAGAACAATAAGGCAAAGAAATTCCCATGCCATTAAAACGTCTGTGTAATACCCTATTTCTCCAAATATGAGAATCCAAATGTCCATAGAAAATAGAGAACCCACCACAATAAATACCAGATCATAAGATTGCATCCCAGTGATGCGGTCTGACTTTATTTTCCTTTCTTTTCTTCCTCCAGTTAGCGTGAAGAAGCAGGAGGTATCAAAAAAAGGCATTCAGCGATGTATATCCCTCCCAGAAACAAATAGACTAATCATTTATTCTTTACGCTGACATACAAGAAAAAACTTTTTCCCTTGTGAACAATTTTAGCCATCCAAGGTTGATTCTAACGATTCTCAGCAAATCATCTCAGCAGTACTCTAGGACAATAATTAAAGATGAAAACAGAAAGATATTCTAAATTGATAAGGTATAAAGGTATAGTCGCATAGAGAATAAAGGTTAACCTAAATATTAAAGTCACAATGAATGGAACCTCTTATGTTGAAGAAGATATCAGAAGTATACTTGCATTAATTATAAATGTAAACAGCATCATACTATGGTCACTTCTGTGCCAAAGAGAATATTACTTGGTTGCACGGTCACAGACGTAGAATGACAATATTTGTCTAGGCATACTAGGAAAGTTAAATTGTAGAGATTACATATTGTTTGTCTCAGTGAAAGGAGCTCGGAGGGTCCTTGGAGCTCACTTGCGAGCTTCTGCTTTCTTCTGTTCCTTGGCTGAAAGTGAGGGAAAGAGAGTGAGTGAATATCAGTTTCAATGTGGCAATGTTAGGGGGAAATAGTACTATAACTATAAGAGCTTTCGTATACTGTTGTATATATTACCAGCTTTTTCTTCTTCCCTTTTTTTAGCAGCTTCTGCCCTTTGTTGACGAATAAGAGTCAAACGTTCTGCATAGCATAAAGTGAAATAAAATTTTAATATTGGACAGAGCAACAGAAGTTCTGCCTTCAAATTTGTTCACGACATTCACCAGCTACCATTAGTGCACAAGATAATAATTCTTCCAGAACTTAGCATTGGCCTCCCAAGATATTACCAAAGAGCATTTTGAACCAAATTTATACAATATAAATACACAGCAAGTACGGCTGCAGGTGAGCATTTTAAGCGGTCCTATATGTAACCCTTTTAACTCAAGACGAGAATAAAAAGAAAGCGCACATACCAATTTTGGATGACAGATTGATACTAAAGAACATAGAACGCACACTTAAGCCAGAGAATTGATCATTGAAGGATTACCTAAATCTTTCCTAGCTTGTTCAGTCTTCCCTTGTTCTTGAAGCCTCATGAATCGCTCATGAGCCTTTTGTTTCTCAATCTCTTCCCTGGAAAAGAATGAATAAAACTTTGTAAACTGTGCGCATACCTAAATCCATATATTTTCATATTTGTTTCCAGAATAATACTCATATACATTAAATAAATGTTTAATATCAGTTAAAACAAATAAAATAAAACTTGTAACAACCTTTCACGCCTTGAAAGTTCAGTTGTTTTCCCAATCTGCAAAATGAAGTGAAATTACACCTCTACTGTATTGAATCAATGTTCAAATTGCACAACCACATGTAAGGACGATTATTATCTTACATCAATGTCTCTAGCTTTCAAGGTTTTTGGCTTCACCAAGTTAGGATTTTCGATCTCAATAATACCTTGAGTGCCTTTCCTCTGGCAGAATTTGACAACAAAATAAAAGTGATTTAGTCTCACTCAGCTGAAATGAAAAACAACAAAACATTTAGAAGAAAACACAAAAAAGGTCGCTGAATACAAACCCTAGGCTTATCTCCCTGATCATCAGATTCATCCCCAGATTCTTGTTCAGATCCTTCCTCAGATTCTTCCTCCTCCTTGTGCTCAGCTTCTACCTATAATGCTAAATTAAGTAACTCGTGTGCACAAAAATAAGTAAATAGAAAGAACAAGACCATGCAGTAGAAGAATCAACTGCTGAAAGAAAGTCCCAACACATCAGGATATTATCCATCCTCAATTGACAAAAAAAAACCGACTACTGGGCACTGTAGGACTTGTGCAGATCAAATATTGGCTTATAAGCATCTTTGAAGATTGTATGTTGTCAGTAGATGAGAAGGGTAGTGGGAACTACGTGTGTGCGTGTCTTAAGACGCATGCGCGTGCGCGCGCACACAGAGGGTGAGAGAGAGAACCTGTTTAAATGTTCGTGGACGTGTGGAGGTTCCAGCAACTACAAAATTCAGAAACGAAAGTTAGTGACATAAACTTCAGCCTTCTTAAAGTTTCTCGACAATGAAACTACAAATTGCAAAACCATATGTAAGAATAATTAAAAAATTAATTCCTCGACACCATCCATCTCTCCATCTTTTACTAGTTTTGCGCAATAACCAAGCCGCTTCATTTAGATTACAAAAATTTTCAGACTCCACGATGAAAGGGTAAAACTACATCCGCAGTCAACTAAAAACCTAGATCTCACCACCAACCACACTTCGTCATAGTCGCTGAAACTGATCTAAAAATGACTAAATAACAGCTTAAATCATTAAATATCCACCATCGTTCCAATTACTGAACTCTCCATGTCAAGCACTAGCTCGTATCCTTAAAAAGCAACTTGAATTTCTCGCCTCAATTATATAAAATCAAAACATTGGGCAGGAAAATAATAACACTCGAAGGAAAAGATCTCATGATCTTCAGTTTCTCAATAATCGAGCGAACGTGGTTAAAAAAGAGAAATTATTGCAGGGTTCTCCCAGTTTTTTTACTAGTGTTAAGAAGCAATTCCAAAACAAAACACATTTCAACTCTCCAGTCGAAGTAACTCGTGCATATAACCAAGACCCTTCATTAAGATTACGAAAATTCCACACTCCATAAAATAAATAAATAGAAGCTAAACTATTTCCGGAATCAACTAAGCCTAGATCTCAACACCAACCATGTCCTCATAGTCGCTGAAACTGACCTAGAAATAACAAATTAACATATAAAACAGCTTAAATCACTAATATACAGTATCATTCCAAATACCGGGCTCTCCATGACAAGCACCAGCTCGTATCCTTAAAAAAAACAACTCGAATTCATCACCTCAAATAAATAAAACCAAAACATTAGGAAGGGAGACGATAGCACTGAAAGAAAAAGATCCCATGATCTTGGGTTTCTCAATAATTGAATGAAGGTGGTTAAAAGAGAGAGAGAATTATTGCTTACGCATGTCTTCAGGGGTAGAGAATTGGCGCCGACCGGTGGGCTTGCTCTTGTACTTTCCTCTTCCCATCGTCGATAAAACGCAGAAGGGGAAAAGTAGAAACGGGAGGAAGAAGCGGAAGAGGAGCAGAATCGGCGTAGAATAGAAGCCCCCTCTTAGTAAAATTTGTGGAAGGCGAAGTTGGTCGCTGCTCCGCCCTTCCGCCGAAAGGAGAATTTATAGTTGTGTTGTGTTGGCTTATTTGTTCCCGTCCCGTTTACGTTTCTCTGTGGTGAAAATTGCCAACCGGATTCCCCAAACCCTACCCGAACCGGCACCCAAGAATCAGCTGCCTATCCTTTCACCATTATTTATTCCTTTAAATTCCAGGTATTAAAATTAAACTAATAATACCTATTCTTTAAAAATAAATAAATAAATAAACTAATGATGGTATCAATTTAGTTCCATTTGGTAATTATTTGGTCTGTTTTATAACTATTTTATTTTTATTTTTTAAAATTAACCAGCGCTATTCCCACCTTTAAATTTCTTCTTTTGTTATCTACTTTTTATTAATGGTTTAAAAAACTAAGCCAAATTTAAAACTAAAAAAAAAAAAAGCAACTCTCAAAAAGTGGTTTTTGTTATTGGAATTAGACTACAAATTCAACCATTGTATTTAAAAGATATGTAAATTATTGTAAGAAGTGTAGATGAAATAGGTTTAATTATCAAAAACAAGAACAAAAAACCAAGGCCCTTTTGGTAACAATTTGGCTTTTTGTTTTTGTTTTTTTTTTAAATTAAGTCTATTTCATCCTCATTTCTTATAATCATTTGCATCATGGTTGAATTCTTAGTCAAATTTTAAAAACAAAAACAACTTTTTGAAAGTTACTTTTTTTAGTTCTCAAAATTTGGGTTTTTTTTTAAACCATTAGTAAAAATTATATTACAAATAAAGAAATTTGGAGGTAGAAGTAGAGTTCGTAAGTCTGATTTTCAAAAAAATAAACAATAAATAGAATGGTTTGCCAAATAGAGTCTCGAACTCTAAGTTTTCATAAGTGTATTAATTTACACTCTCTTTCATATTCTGTTCAACCAATATTGTGCAAACCAAATAATTTCAGTCAATTAAACTTATGAATTTTCATAAACCAAACAAATGGATAGACAATTCTAAATTGAATTATGATGGTTTAAATTGATTCGTTTATGAAAGCCCAGATGTTTAATTAATACAACCATACATTCCACACCAAGTTTTTCCAAAATAAACGTACTTGACAGGGTATATTGATACGCTTACTCCAAAAATGTAGGGGTATTAGTTAATATTTCTCTTATATATTACATTTTCAGAATGCCTAGCTATTTGATTATTTATTATTATCATTAAGTATAGTTTAGCAGTAGGTGGGTTGAGATTCAAACCCTTAGTTTTAAAAACCCAAAAAAAAACAAAAACAAAAACCTTTAGTTTTTTAACATGTTACAAATGGTTCAATGTTTCAAAGTTGTAGTTCAATTTTTATTACAAACTATGGTTTGAAAAACTAACTTCAATTGTTTAAGTTTAGATGTTTGTATCGAGATAAGGTAATTCAATTGAGATAGATGAATAACGATATGACGTGTTTACTTATTTATAGGAGTGACCTACATTATATATATGAAACAATGTGCATGTTGAGGCGTCTCGTGAGAGGAGGCAGTATAATTATATGTAAATTACTTCTCTGTTACAAATTGTTTGATGTTTGAAAGATTCCATACACCTTTAGGTCCCGTTTGTTCCACAGGTTTTCCCACCACATTTTGAAACTCAATATATTATTATCTATGAAACTATTAAAACCAACCTGACATGAGTTTTTTAATATACAAAAATATGGGATTTTTATGTTTGGGAGATCAATAGTGAAAATATAACTTAATTGATTAATAAATTAATATAAAGTGTTCATTAGTATTCATTTTAATTAATTATTAAATATAAATATATCATTTAGACTTAATAAATTTCAACCAATGTCTTTGCCTATTCATTAATATTCATTTTAATTAATTTTTAAATATAAATATATCATTTAGACTTAATAAATTTCAAGTAATATCTTTGTCACTAATATTTTACGCTATCTTAACTAGTTAGTATAAATTATTATTTTTTAATTATCAATATTCTTTATTTATGGGTAATTATAGCAGGTGTTTTATTATTATTATTATAAATAAGTAAATATATATCCTTTTTTAAAATTAATTATATATATAGAATATTTTCTTAAGATACGTTTACCTTTTTTTAATTCCTAAAATAACTTTCTTATCCCACGTTTTCTTCTTCGTTTTGGATCTGTTTTTTTTTTTTTTTTTTTTTTTTTTGCTTCATAGTCTTCTTCATATATTTCAACTATTCGGTCTTCTTCATCTATCTTCTTTTTGATCGAGCTAATGTGCGTTTTTCAGATAAGTCTTCTTTATTATTCGTTGCTTGATTCTAAGAGTAACGATTCTGAGAGGAATGATTGATCAGTTTTCTACTTGCGATTTCATATTTCTACGTTCGATTTGATATTTATACCCATGATGTGGTATTTCTTACTCACGATTTTGTATTGTTTCATCCTTTTATCGTGTGGTTTTTTCGTGCGGTTCTTTCTCCCATGTCTAGGTCTTCTTTCTCAGTTTTTTATTCGACTTCATCTGGGTTTTTTTATTAAAAAAAATTCATTTGTACTTTTTTATGTTTCATTTAATTTAATTAAAGTATGTCAATGTTAGTAGTTGATTTGATGATTTCTACATGTTTGATCTATTTTAATTTTTTCCTTTCAATATTCATAACTTAATTTCTATTTTGTTTATATATGGGATTTTTTTTTCCAATCAGTCATGAACTTCCCATCACTGATATTAGTAGTCAATAACTTCCTTCACTGATATTATTAGTCATGAACATCACTGATATTAGTCTACTGGTGATAGATACATAACATTGTGTATCAATTATATTAGTGATAGATACATATCATAGTGTATCAATTATATTAGTCTATCACTAATAGATATTGTTGTCTATTTATTCTACTAGTCTATCAATGTTATGAGTTTAATTGTTGTTTCTTGCAGTGATTTGGAAATATGATTAAGCTTGCAGTAGTGATGTTTCATAGTGGACAATGGGATGATAAACATAATTACTTGAATTACAAGACTAAAGACATATTGATCAATGAGATTGTGTGTTTTGAGAGCTTTGTGACTTTGATATTAAAGGAAATTCAATTGGATGCATCTATTTCTTCAATACAATTATCGATCTTATTAGATTTTGATATCAATGGCATTCAAACTATGATTAAATTCACGAAGATAACGATGTTACTTGGTTTTTTAATTTAGTTAAAGAATAAAGTACAAGACATCCATTAGTTGTTCATGCCACTGATATTCTTTTAGAAGAAGTTTCCAATAGTGGATTTGATAATTGTTTAGGTGTTGTGTCTTCTTCTTCCCCCATTAATGATGATTTTAACATCTAACGGATGTTAATATTAGTAGCTTGTCTTCTACATTTGATTTGAAAGAGAATGATATGTTTGCTAGTAAGGAAATAGTATCAAAGTCTTTTTACTACATAGCTACAAAGAACAACTTCGATTTCAAGACTGTGAGATCAAATTCTAAATCAATTGTGAAGTGCTCACAAGAAGATTATCAATGGTACATTCATGCATCTCGTTATAAGGGTGGGGAACTATGGAAACTTAGGAAGTATATTGCTAATCACAATTATTTTGTAAATGTTATTCAAACTTCTCATAGACAAGCATCTTCATCATTGATTGGTGATTGTATGATAAAAGATTTTAGCCCTTGTGGCTGTTTGACTCCGGATGATATTATACTCACATGCATACTAAATTTGGGGTAAATGTTAGCTATTATAAAGCTTGGAGGGCGAAATAATATATTATGAAGTCATTGAATGGCGATGCAAATGAATCTTATACCTTGATCGCAGAATTTCTTACAAAACTAAAATAAATGAATCCAGATTTATTTTTTCCTTCTATACTTTATATATTGTCAATCAAGCTTTCAACGAGTACATAATCAGTATTCAATAGACTTTTTTAACTGATATGGTCTATCAATGATATTGGTCTATCAGCGATAAGTCTTATGATAAATGAGCATATCATTGGTCTATCAGTGATAGATCTATTGTAAAACAGCATGTGACTATTCTTTGATATATATATATATATACATATTTAATCTTACTACAGGTTCATCCACTGCATATGAAACTGATTCTGAGGGACATTTTAAGTATTCTTTTATGGTAATTGGATCGTGCATTGAGGGGTGGAAATGTTGTAGGCCAAACATATTAGTTAATGACACCTTTTTAAAATATAAATATGGTGGAACTCTTTTGACGACATCAACAATTGATGGTAACAATCAGATTTTTCCTCTTGCCTTTAGTATTGTAGACTCCGAGAATGATGCATCATGGAGATGGTTTTTTTATAATATAAAGAGAAGTTTAAAGGATCGAGAAGGTTTAGTTATTATATCTTATTGACATTTAAGTATTCCAAAAGGTGTTCAAAACATTTTTCCAACGGTTGAATATTGTGTTTGTTTGCAACACCTTTTGAGAAGTTTGGAGTTAACATATAAGAACTCTTCTACTGATAATATGTTTTTTAGATGTGGAAAAGCATATACTATTGCTGCTTTTGAGCTGAATATGAGATGGATGGAGACTATATATCTTTGTATGCGAGACTATCTTAGTAATGTTGGTTTCGAGAAGTGGGCTCGTGTATTGTAGAAGGAGAAGATATCAGATGATGACTACAAACATTTCAGAATGTTTATATGTGGTTCTAAAAGAGCTTAGAGATTTACCTGTGGCATCGCTACTCGATTCTATCAAACAATTACCTCAAAAATGGTTTTATGATAAAAGTAAAGCTGCATATTGTATGAAATTTGTTTTAACTAGCTAGGCTGATGGGAAATTACGAACAAAACATCAGATATCAAGAAGCTTCACGGTAAGAGTTACGTGTTTTCATGGGTAATATTACACAATCTATCAATGATTGAGTTCTATTAGTGATAGACTTATATCACTGATAGACTAAGATAGTTGGATCTTAATTAATTTATTGTCTATGTGTCATTTTTCTCAGGTTAATGTAATTAATGATGTTAAATTTCAAGTGATTGATGGAAGCAATCACTTTATGGTACATTTAGATTCCAAATCATGTACCTGTCGTGTTGGGGATCTTAATGAAATTCCATGTAGCCACGCCTTACTGTTATTCGTGGATGCAACATGGATACTTACTCATTTGTTCATAAATATTTCTTGACAAGTACCTTGATTTCATATTATGTTGGTTTTGTTCATCCAGTTGTGAACCATGCTAATTGGAAGCCTATGGGGATTGACAATTTGACATGAGTATATTACCTCCAGTTGTTAAGCGTCCAACAGACCGACCTTGAAAACAAATAATATTATCAATTGATGAGCAAAAAAGTCAGACAGAGTGCAGTCGTTGTGTCGTGTCGGTCATAATCTTAGAACGTATAAATTGCCACCATTTATACAATGATGCAACATTTACTATCAATGTGGTCTTTCTAGATGTGAACATGTAGGTTGCCAATATTTTTACAATGTTGTAGAGTTTGCTATTTTTACCATTGGTTTGATTTTTATATTGTTCATACAAACATAACATTCTACTTAGAAATATCTCATTTTTTATCAATAGTATATACATTTAATTTGCTTTTTATTCAATGTGAAGTAATGTCACTTACAGTACAAAAATTAGTCATTTGAATTTTAACTCAATACAAAGTACAGAATTTTCCAACATATTTTTATAGAATAAAAACACAAAATCAAGTACATACGAAAGAAAGTAACATCGATTTCAAGTAATGTCATTGTGCTTTCTATAATTGATATTGGTATATCATTGACATTGATCTATCACTGACCACCCATTACATGATACAAAGAGTCTAGTTCTTAGAACTTTAAAATAGAAAGCACAAAGGGACATAATTTGCACTGATTCAACTAACGATCCAACAATTTCCTATACTTATATGACAAAATGAACTATGTATGAAGTTGTTGTGATTAGTTTCAAGCAATGTCACTATGATTTCTATCACTAATATTGGTTTGTCATTGACATTGATTTATCACTTGTCACCCGTTTCATAATAACAAGAGTCTAGTCCTGAAAACTTAAGAAATAGAAGCACAAAGGGATATAATTTACACTGATTCAACTAATGATCCAATAATTTCCTATATTTTTATGACAAAATGAACTACATAAGAAGTCTATCATTGATACATTTGTATCACTGATACTACTAATGTATCCACAAAAACTAAGGTATAATATACCACATCCTATAATACTAAAGTACTGAAATATCCATAAAAACTAAGGTCTAATAGGCACAACATTAAACTAAGCCACAACTACATTATTATTTCTGAGAGATTTTTAGGTCAAAACTAGGGACATTGTCCTTGATTCTAGGAAAATGTCTTGTTTATTTTAAAGAAGCTTTATTTTGGTCTTTTGCATATTTCTTTTGGTCCTTTGCATCATTTTATTCTTTTTCAATCTTCTCGTTATTTACATTCTCCAACACCTTCTTTGACGGTTTAGGCTGTCTTTTTGGTCTAACATTTTTAGTATTCATCGTTGTATCTGCCTTTTATTGAATAGCCTAAAATGGCAATACTTAATTATAAGTTTATATATATTGAGTTTGAGTCATGAAGCAATATAAGGAATGTGACAATTGTTATACCTTCACTTTTTTTGCTTTGTCATGCACCATTTTTTAAATTTTTCATGTTCATTGACTTATTCCTCATTGTCTTCGATCTTTTGTAAATATATTGTATGAGTGTACACAAAATTATAGAAGATGTCAATATACTTTTTCTATGTTAATGCTGGACTCCAATAAAAAGATGACAACATTCTATCAGTGATAGAAACCTATCACTAATAGACTTTAATGAGCAACACACTTAAAGTCTATGAAAACATAATAGCAATAACCTACTATTTAACTAGATGGGTACCTTTTTTTCCCTTAGCAATGATGGTTTCTTCTATTTCATTCTCTTTCTCATGGTTTTGTTCATGCTTCTGTAGATATTAGTATATCGTTTTTGTCAGTAAACTACATGTACTTTATATAGTCTATCAATATAAAACAAAAAATAAATAATAAATAAAAGAACTATAAGACTTCAATAATTTTACCTCTTTCTCCTTGGCATTAGTAGTTGCATATTCAACTAGTTTATCAATATTAGCATCAATATCAATATTTATCATTTATAGACTCACAGATGGAAGACGATTCCTTTCAAAGGACTTTTGAGATTGTCTTTCACTTTGACATTTGTGTGCGACCTTCTGCTTTACAATTTCCATTAGATAATGTAACAAAGTGAGAATCTCCATTTGTCATTTTTTAAGATCTTCAAAATCTTCTTTGTGTTGCCTTTTAAGACATTCAATATCTTCTTGTAAAGAAGATATTCTTTCTCCAATCTTTTTTATTTTTTTCTGCAACATTTTCTTTTTCCTCCAATCTTTTTTTCTCCATTTTCATATATATTTTTGAAGTATTCTGATGCTATTTCTTCTTTTGATACAACAATAGGAACTAAATAGAGCTAAAAACATAATATTTAATTAGTACTGTATACAAAATACCTTCTTTTTATGAGATTGAAATACTCAAATGATTAGGTAGGAGTTATCAGTGACATAGTTTAATGAGATTATATCAGTGATATGGGCTTATCACTGATATACCCCATTAATGATAGACCAATATCACTGATATAGTCTATCTACCTGTGGTATTGGTCTACCATTCTATGATGTTGATAGACTCCTTCCCTATTTGTGTGTTTCAATAGATATAATACTTCTATGACCAATATCATTGATAGACTTGTATCGCAATTACTAATGGAAAAATTAGAAACTTACATTTCGTTTCGAAAAGATGCTGTCATTAAGATCTTGCCAATCTGGTTGTTTTTTCGTTTCCCAATTCAAGATTCTTGGAAAACCATTTCCTATTATTTTTGCGAACCCCTCAGGAAGTCTAGGAAGTATTTCATATGCCCAATAACCTAAAACTACCGGGAAGCCTTGCAGATAGGCAGTTAGTTTTTTTTTTACTTTTAATATATTTCTTAAAGAATTCGACAGTAAAACTATAAGACAGTCTTCCCCATGGATAATTCCTAAACTTCTCCTAATCATTCAACATCTTAACATGCTTTCAATCCACACAATTATAACATTGTCTTGGAATCAACAAGTTTTTTAGCAAATAAAGATTGACAAGTTTTGATATTTTTCTTTCATCAATGTAGTGACTAGAAAAATAGTTAAATGCACTGTTCACATTTTCCATAGTGATGCTAGTATCATTTCTAAAAAATGCTTGTCTAATTTATGAATCATTTTCTTCAGTTTCATCTAAAACATCTTCAACAAGCTATTCATCACAATCTAATCCATTAATCAAACCAAAATCCCTTGACCCAAACTCTACAATGTTACATTGAATGTTGAAAAGAATAACATTATTATTAACAGAGACACATTGTCTTCTAATCAAATGTGCTAGAAGTTGTAAAGGTACTTTGGACATTTTTAAACCTAGCAGATGCCCAAATGGTCTTTCCTTAAACAAAGATAGACACGTATAATCTAAACTCTTAATATGGTATATCACTTCCATCTTGCCATAAACTGTGACTTTCAAAGTGAAATTCCAACTTTCTTTAGGAGTTTTTCTTGCCTATTTAAACAAAAATGAAAATATATGTTATAGATATTCTAAAGAATAACTTAGAAATAGATATATAATAAATATATATAGTTAATACCTTCTCTTTTTTCATCTTTTTTTTTGCTCAATGGTTCTTCAAGTTCTAAGGGTTGTACTCAAATTCGACTATATTTGTAATTTGTTATGGTTAATTATATATTTACAATTAGTTTGACCTGCAAGCGACCCTTTATTTATTTTAATTATTTCTAGTAATTAATTTAATAGTCTTTAATTACAAAGTTTTTATTTATTTTTATTTTATCAATTAAATAATTAATTAACATGACATAAATGAGTTAATGTTAAATTTGATTGATCTCTTACATTTAGTTAAGTAATTATTTACTTTTAGTTTATATATACAAACTATTGAATTGAACACAAATATTTAACTTTTATACATTAATTATCTTGCATATCCAAATACAAATATTAATTATCTTAGGCATCTAAAATCCAGACATTCAAATCCAAGATATTTAATATTTATGTCCATAAAACATTATTTACGATCCAAATGGCCATTATTATAAACTAAGTTTTAAAAAATAAAGCTATATTCATATCATATAAACAAGACTATGGATACTAATCTCTTTTGCCCTAAAATCATGAATTCATAAATTATTTTTTTTAGGTTTTTCAAATAGTTGCAATTGTTCGAGTTAAAGTATACTGTGAGAGAAGTTAATCTAAGAATGGTAGTTATATGATGAAGTTTGTATTTTTTTTGAATTGTGATATAAACTATAGATATATTATATTACCATCAAATAGTAGATATGTGTTTGTATATCTCAATGGATACATACTTTCAGAAATAGCCACTTCTTCCAACTATTGACTTTTATTTTATGATGAATTTATATCCAAATTTAAATAAGCGTTTCAGGGACGTTTGGGGACAAAAACTATCATAAAACTATAATAATCCATTTTGCTATACAGTAAATACTATTTCAAAACCTCAAATTAGCTATAATAGAAACTATTTCAAAATCCCACTTGCTATCGTTTTTACTATTTTACATTTTTCATTTTTTTTATTATTTGTTACCGTTTTTACTATTTTCTTATTAAATTAAAATAATTTACACCTTAAACACATACTATTATAATCCAAATTAAAATAATCTATACTCAAAATATAAACTATTATAATCCAACTATAATAATGTAGAGTCTAATAACCAATTTTTTTTCCTCCAAATGTCCACTTCGTTTTTATATACTCTAATTTTTTTTAAATAATGTTTTTTTAATATATAATGACAAAAATAGGGTAGGAGTGAAAGTATTGTCAAAAAAAGGTTTTTAAATCGTGTACCGGGTACACGAGTTCCTGTCGATCTGGCACGCGAAGTCTGCCGTGGCAGTCATGCAGCGTTGACTGAGGCAATCGTGTATCTGGTACACGATTATCTTAGGTCTTGTACCTGGTACATAACTTCCTCCTCCATTAAACAGCGTCGCGCACCTTCTTCTTCCTCATCCGAGCTTCTGCCTTTTCAGTCCAAAATCATCTTCTGCCTTTTTTTGTTTCATCTTCTCCGTCCAAAACCATCCGAAATCTTCTCATTTTACTTCCATCTTATGCATCCAAACGTATCATTTTGCCTCCATTTGTTCGTCCCTCCAAAATTGTCTGAAATCGTCCTCTATTTGTTCATCCGTCCAAAATCGTCTCTTCTGTGGTAAAATTTTTTCCCTACGTTGTTTTCCAATATATAATCTTCCTATATGTATCATTTTGTTTGCATTTGGGCTTAACTTAATGTGTAGTTTATGGATCCATGATTTATTTGTTGGGTTAGATCTAGAAATATATGTATATATTTGTGTAGTTTATGAACTTAGAAATTAGATTTTGTAGGGCTATTTTTATGGATGATTATGTTTCTCTATTTGTTGGGCTATTTTTTTATGATTAATTTGTTGGGTGATTATGTATTTATTGGGTTGACTGTAGAAATATATGTATATGTTTATAAAAATGAAGATTGGTTCATATATATATTATTTTGTTTGCGAATTAAATCTATGATTCATGGATATATTATTTTATTTTTATTTGGGCGGATTTAAATGTATAGTTTATGGATCTTAGATTTGGGCTGATTTAAATGTATAGTTTATGAATCTTAGATTTAGGCTCATTTAAATCTATAATATTTAGATCTTATATGTTGAACTTATAAATTGGATTTTGTTGGGTTGACATATTAACATATTTTGTCTACAGTTGAAAAAATCATAATAAATATGTCGATGTGTCCTGAAGATATAGTTATTCTTGAACCTGGAATTGATGGAGATAGTGATATTGACATTGAAGTTGGTGAATTATTTGAAAACGACAGTAATGGGAACATGATCTTGAGTTGGTATCGGATATGTTCACCCAAATAGATTGAGAAATTACAAATTCAACGTGTGAACTAAGGTCTTCAACGTGTGAACTAAGGTTTACTTTGGAAGAAAGGAATATAGGTGTAGGAATGTTGTTTAATACCAAAGAAGATTTACAGCTTGCTGTAAAAAAATATTGTGATGACAGAACACTACGAAATTATTGTAGTGGAATCAAATCAAGATCTTTGGTATATCAGATGTAAATCATGGAGTGATGGTGTGCTTGGAGGTTACGGGCATGTCACCGCAAAACTCATGGGATATTCGAAATCACCAAACTTCAAGGGAAACACTCATGTTTATTTTCAAAATTGACACGGGATCATTCAACTGGTTAGAGCTAATCCTGGAGTACCTGTGGCCCTACTCCAACAAGCAATTAAAAAACAATATGGCTATAATGTTAATTATAGACGAATGTGGCAAACCAAGAGAAAAGCATTAGATTGTTGTGTTTGGTGATTGGGAGAAATCATATTCAAAGCTTCCGTATTGGTTGACTGCTCTTGTTCATTATAATCCAGGAACACGAATAGATTGATTTTTTCTTCCCTCCGATGTGCCAGGTACGACTATTTTTGGACGAGTTTTTTGGTCCTTTGGTCCTCAAGAAAAGAGTTCAAACATTGTAGGCCATTAATCCAGATTGATGAAACTCATCCCTACGGAAAATATAAGGGAAAATTATTAACCGTCTTATCTATTGATGCAAACAGACATATATTTCCTCTTTTGCTATTGTTAAAGGTGAAAATTCGTCCAGTTGGTCATGGTTTTTGTGGGCATTACGTGAATATGTTGTAGGATCTAAAGGCAACACTAGAGGGGTGAATAAGGTTGACTATCAATTTTTAAAAAATAATTTTATCTTCAAACAACGCTTAACAAAGTTAACCCACTAATTTGATTAAAGAAAATTTATGCAAGACAAAACTTAAACATGCAAGCTATGATAACTTCAAATTTAAAGATAATTTAATCAAGGTTAAATTTAAATAACACACTAAAAATTAAATCATGCAATTAGGAAATATTAAAAAATAACTAAGACAATAAGCAAAAAATTGAAAACCAGAAATAAAAGAGAGAGAGGAAGAGAAAACACCGGGAAATATAGTGGTTCGGCAAATTGCCTACTCCATTTCTCAACACTCTTTCTTGGGTATTTCACTAAGTGATTCTCTTGCAAGTGAGAACCAAACTGACACACGACCCTCTTTTTCCTAGGCTAAAGAGAAACCCAAGATCTTTTTTACTAGTTCAGGATCAAACCAATTTCTTTTTCTCACAACTCAAGGTGTACCCATACCTTAATACAATTCCCAACAAAAAATAAAAGAAAACCTCACAATATTACCTCTTGAAGACTAAATACACAAGTTGAGCACTAAAAAAAAACTCACAAAAATAACTCTAGACCAATTTAGGAGCAAGGAGGACAAGAATTTGAGAGTAGAGAGAATTGAGAGCTTAAGAATTTATAGCTTTTGGTGTGTCAATGAAGAGTAAAATCAAGTCGAATTTATAGGCGAGGGAGATAAATTTTGGCCATGGGATATGATTGCAAATAAAGGGTGGAGATTGAATAAAAATAGAAAAGGAAAGGATTTGTAATTAAGAGAGGAATTGAAAAATTGGAAATATTGAGATTTAGAGAATAAAAAGGATTTGAAGGATGACAATTTAGGAAGGAAATCAACTTTGAAAAAGCTGAAATTTGGTGAGAATTTGGAGAAAATTGGATTAGGAAATTAAAGAAAATAATAATGAAAATAAAAAAATAGCCGGATGAAATGAGCACCTCACGCACAGGGGAGAGGATTGAGAGTCACGCGCCGCATTCTGTGAAGAAACCACAGGCACGTGCGGCGCACGCGCGTGTCCGTGCATGAAGCTAGGTGACCGCAACTTGTCATTATCTCATTCGTTCACGGTCGCCACGGCACTGCCACATCATGTGCCACGTCATCGCCACGTCAACAAAAGTGACCAGTTGGAATGCCACGTCATCTGCCACATCAGCTACCACGTCATCAATATTGACCATTTGTGTGCCACGTCGGATGCCACGTGTCACTGCCACGTTGGATTTCCTCTCCAATCTTCTTTTGCTTATAACTTTCTCGTTTGAACTCCGATTTGAGCGATTCAAATTGCGTTTGAATCGTCTTTCCGAGCTCTACAAGATAGTGACTCTGAAACACTAAAATGTTAGTGCAAAAAATCTGAGTTTATTATCATCAAAATACTTGGTTTGATTGAAGCCCTAAAGCTAACATATGTTTGATAACTTGTAGAAATACAAGTTATTTATACTGTTTTATTTAGATATTGTGGCTAAAAGAAAGAAAAGTTGCGTCGAAAGTATAAAAATTGGCTAAGAAATGCAAGAATTATAAATTGTCGTCAATACACCCACTGACACCATTGCGATGGTAGAATAGAATGTTTCAAGTCTGTTTTGCAGGAAATCAAGTCACCGCATGCGTTCATGGCTAAAAGATAAAATGAACAATGTGTCTACGTCGCATTGCGCCCGTCAATCAAGAATGAGAGACGATCAATGCAATGACGGTGCACGCGACAATCGATCAAGAGCTTTGCGATCAACACAATTTCAACCACATGCGGTAATAAAAAAACAACACCGTATGCGGGCAAACGATCGAAGATATAAAGAGCAACGCAATTGCGGATGATTCAGAAGCGTGTATAGCTGTCAGTTGTGCATTTCTGATGGGATTGATTGCGTAATAGAAGGAATATTCACTCCACCATTTCAGGAACTGCCTTAACAATATAGTGGGGACCACACTGCAAAGAGTCAAAGCTTCGCCTATGATAACTTGTAGAAATACAAGTTGTTTTTGCTCTTAAGTTGAAACAACTAAGGTTTTTAATGATAAATTCTCTCAGTTTTAGAAGAAACGCATGGATTTATTCAAACATTAGCAAACTCATGCAAAAGAAGTTTTATTACTAAATATCCGGCACTAACGCATTGTATTGCATGATCTTTACAAAAAGCTAACGCATAATCAAGAAGGTGCCGTAAGGAAAGCTCTAACGCATAGGCCATGCATCAGATAGGAAATTGTGTCACATCACACAGAAAAGATTCATTGATCCAGGTTGATTGTGTCACATCCACTTGCAAGTATGGGCACCTGCAGCAGGCGCCGTCTGAAAAGCTCCTGAGAGTCAGGCGGCTGACCGGGGCATGGACTTTAATGTTGTCCAGGGTATGGACTTTAATGCTGCCCATTCACCAAGTGGACATGACCAACGCCTATAAATAGATGAAGTCCCTCTAAAGTTCGTAGAGAGAAAGTTATTCAGTTCAGAAATTATCAAGTTCCTTACTCTCTGTAATTAGTGTAGTCGTAGTTTAAGCTGTGTTGTGGTGCCAAGATGATTAGAAGGGTTGAGAACCACCATCACCGTCGGTCAGGGGGTGGAGGAAGCCAAGCTTGAGAAAAACACTTCGTCCTCTTCCTATACAAGTGATTGTACACAACAGAATTGAGCCAAAGAGATACAAGAGATTGTACTCTGCAGCTTGACTCAGTTCATTTCATCTCATTTATCACTTTTGTTTCATTTGATTGAATATTGTTTTTGTAAAGGCAATTTGCTTCTTTATAAAATTCATATATTTGATCCATCACATTTTTTGCCATTGTTTATTTCTTTTTCATGTTGAATGCATTTATACTTTATGCAAAATCTCATTTCAAACGCTTAAGCCAACTTGATCAATTGGTAAAAGCATCTTTAACTTAGATTATTCGAGAGAATAACTAAGCTGCATCAAGTAGAACGCCAGTACAGCTAGAGATAGACTTACTGGTGTCTATTGCATTCTGTGTTAGACGCATGCATACTAGAGATAGGTTTTGCTTGTTATTCGCATTGAGAAGTGTTGAATAAAGTCTAACGCATAAACAAAAGATAAGCAAATCATCCCATCTCATCCACATTACATTCTGGTTTGTGTACATTCATCTTAGACCGATGCATCCACTCACATTAAACTCCCTTTTCGTATGATCCATCACTCACGACTCAACTCTTTTGTATCATCTTGCACAGGCACAACACTTAGTGTAAATAACACATTTCTCTTCATATATTTAGGAAAATCCCTACAATAGATACAATGCAAGGTCTACGTTTGTTTAATTGAATCCCTGAGTTCGACCCTGGACTTGCCAGGAGCCTAAATTAGATTTTATATTTGGGTCTGGTTTAGGAAAACTTGAACATCATTAGAAGGAGTGTTGTGCGGTCTGTTGCATCTATCTAACGCACTAACGTGTTACAAATACTTAAACGCATCAAAGCATCAACACATCACTTATACTTATAACTTATTCTTCCAATTTATTTTATACGATACACTGCTAGAGCGAATCACGATAGCAACGAACAAGTTTTTGGCGCCGTTGCCGGGATTCAGAAACAAGACTAACCAGAAATTTCATTTGTATCTGTTGTAGGAACACTTCGATCGAGGGAGTATTACAAGCTAAGCCTAAGCTTGTGAACGTTTATGAGTAGGGAGAGCACTTCTGAACTCACATACGACCCCGAGATTGAAAGGACCTTCTGGCGTAGGAACTGATCTAACCGTCGTTGAAGGTTGAGGTCGCAATTTCTCAGATAATAGAACAGGCAACGAGCAATGGCGGAAGAATAGGCAAATCAGCAACTAGCTCATGCTGCACAGAATCCAATCCTAATGGCGAATAGCAGCACGTGTCTTATGAGAGAGTACGCGTCCCCTATACTGTATGATTTCTCTCCAAGAATCATCTACCCGATGCTAGACGAGACCAGGTTCGAGATGAAATCTGTAATGCTCCAAATGCTCCAAATTGTTGGACAATTTGGGGGTGGTTGTGGTGAAGATCCTCACGCCCACATGAAGCATTTCCATGAAATGTGTAATTCATTTGTGATTCCTAGAATCACCCCAGAGGCGATCAGGCTGTCTTTGTTCCCTTATTCTTTGTGTGATGACGCAAAACAATGGGTGAGCTCATTGGAGCCTGGTGAAATCACCACCTGGGAAAAGTTGGTGGAAAAATTTATGAAAAAATACTTCCCACCTACCATCATCGCGGGGAGGCGTCGAAAGATTATGAATTTTGAACAAGAAGAAGCTGAAACCTTAAGCATCGCATGGGAGCGTTTTAAGGGATTGGTCAAGAATTGCCCAAACCATGGACTACCTCTAACTATCCAAATGGAGACATTTTATAGAGGATTGAATAGAGCATCGCAGATAGCAGCAGATGCAGCAACGGTTGGTGGACTTATAGACAAATCTTACACTGAGGCTAAATAGATATTAGACCGCATTGTTAAGCACAACATGGAATGGGTGGACGATACGTACGATGGAAGAACTGACAGGAAGAAGATATCTTAGAACGTTAATTCTATCGATGCCAACGTAATAGCCACACTTTCTGCTCAAGTGGCTACGATGACCAACCTTTTGCAGAACATAACACTAGGAAACGCATCAAATCAGTAGAAAGTGAATCAGGTAGAAGCATTTAGGCAACTCATGGTTAGCTGTGTGGGTTGTGGAGATCCTCACTTCTATGCTGAATGTCCACAAAACCCACAGTCAGTACGCTTCATAAAATCAACCCATTTTCCAATACATATAATCTTGGATGGAGAAACCATCGAAATTTTTCTTGGATAGGAGGAAATCATCAGGAGCACCACCCAAGGGCGAACCAACAGCAAAGGAATGGACCACCGCCTGCATTTCAACAAACGCATCAGCCACATCAATAGATCTTTAATAGAGGAGGGCAGGCGTCGAGCTCAGGATTTTCGCTTGAAAACCGATTGAAGGAATACATAGCCCAAAATGATGCATTGCTGAAAAGCCAGGCGTTGTCTATCAAAAACCTGGAAATCCAGGTAGGGCAGATAGCGAGCGAGTTGAAAAGCAGGCAGCCTGGAGTTCTACCTAGCAATACTGAAACACCTGGGAACAACAATGGGAAGGAGCAATGTCACGCAGTGACGTTGCAAAGTGGAAAAGCTCTTGAAAAAAGAAGAATGAATCCAAGAAACAGCAGTCCTTCGAAAGAATGCATCACATGTTCAATGGATCAAGAAGAAGAACGCCTGAGACTACAAGCCATTCAGAACCCAGTACGTCTAATGCGGAAAAGCATGAGGTGCCGCTGAACGCACCATTCCCTAGGTGTCTGATGAAGAAGAATGATGAATAACAATTCAAGCGCTTTCTTGAGCTCCTAAGGCAGTTGCATATCAACATTCCACTTATAGAGGCCTTGGAGCAGATGCCAACATATGTCAAATTTTTTAAGGACATTTTGACGAAGAAAAGAAGAGTCAGTGAGAAGGAAGTAATCATGCTAACACAGAAGTGCAACGCGTTAGTAAGCAACAGTCTACCAAAGAAACAGAAGGACCCTGGGAGCTTCACAGTTCTTTACTCGATAGGAGGATTGGATGTGAGTCATGCGTTGTGCGATTTGGGAGCTAGCATTAATCTCATGTCACTCTCAATTTTTAAGAAACTGGGAATTGGTGAAGCACAGCCCACTTATGTTACTCTTCAGCTTGCTGACAGAACAATTAAGTACCTAGAAGGAAAGATTGAAGACATTCTGGTAAAGGTTGACAACTTCATATTCCCAGCAAACTCACTTATCTTGGATTATGAAGTAGATAGGGAGGTACCAATTATCCTTGGACGCCCCTTTTTAGCTACTGGGAAAGTTTTAATTCACGTGCATAAAGGAGAATTAACTATGTGTATAGATAATCAAGAGGTGAAGTTCAATGTGCTCAACGCATTGAAATTCCTAGATAGTGAAGATTGTCAACTAAATAGTAATGAGTTGCCTGAAGAAGAGACCCATGTATGTGAGGTCCTTGTGTTGGAGAACCTGAAAGAATCAGAGCCGCCAAGTTTGAGTGAGGGCAGACAAAACCAACGCGTCCATCACTTGAGGAACCACCAGAACTCGAGTTAAAACAGTTACCTAGTCACCTGAAATACGCATTTCTTGGAACCAACAACACTTTATGTGTGATCATTTCCATAAATCTTACAGAGCCTAAAGAGCAATCTCTCTTGCAGATTCTGAAAAAGCACAAGCGTGCAATAGGCTGGATGTTTGCGGATATCCGTGGCATTAGTCCATCTTATTGCATGCATAAGATTAGGTTGGAAGAAGGGAAGTTGGGGTCAATCGAGCCTCAAAGAAGGTTGAACCCCATAATGAAAGAAGTGGTCAAGAAAGAAATTTTAAAATGGTTGGACATAGGAGTTATTTATCCTATATCCGACAGTAGTTGGGTAAGTCTAGTCCAATGCATTCTCAAGAAAGGGGGAACGACTGTGATAGTCAACAGCAATAATGAGCTCATACCTTCGAGGACTATCGCGGGCTAGCGCATCTGTATGGATTACAGAAAGCTCAATGCAGCAACTAAGAAAGACCACTTTCCCCTTTCTTTCATCGATCAAATGCTTGTCAGACTTGCGGGCAAAGAATTTTACTGTTTTCTTGATGGATACTCTGGTTATTACCAAATTTTGATTGATCCATAAGATCAGAAGAAGACAATGTTTACTTGTCCCTTTGGAACATTTGCATTCAGACGCATGCCCTTTGAGCTATGTAACGCACCGGGGACATTTCAAAGGTGTATGATGGCTATCTTCTCCGACTTCTTAGAAAAGACCGTTGAAGTCTTCATGGACGATTTCTCAGTCTTTGGAGACTCATTCCACTCATGCCTAGATAATTTGGAGGTTGTTCTCGCTTGATGCGAGGAAACAAACCTTGTACTGAATATGGAAAAATGTCACTTCATGGTGACTGAAGGAATTGTCTTAGGCCACAAAGTATCCAAGGCTGGGTTGGAAGTAGATGAAGCCAAGATAGATGCCATAGCAAAACTTCCACCACCATTGAATGTTAAAGCTTTAAGAAGTTTTCTAGGGCATGCTGGCTTCTATAGAAGGTTTGTTAGAGGATTCTCTCAAATTGCGCGACCATTGAGCGCAGTACTAGAGGCGAATCGACCCTATGATTTTAATGAAGATTGAACTAATGCATTTGAAATCTTGAAATATGCGTTGACGATAGCCCCAGTATTAATAGCACCGGATTGGATGCAACGTTTTATTCTCATGTGCGATGCGAGTGATGTGGCAGTTGGAACAATGTTAGGGCAGAAAAAGGGAAATTTGATACATCCCATCTCTTACGCATCCAAAACTCTGAATGACTCTCAGGAACACTACACTACCACTGAAAAAGAAATGTTGGCTGTAGTGTTTGGTATTGAAAAGTTTAGATCTTACCTAGTTGGTGCGTCAGCCACCATATATACCGATCACCCAGCCATAAAATTCTTAATGAGCAAAAAAGACGTGAAGCCAAGATTGATAAGATGGGTGTTACTGCTACAGGAATTTGATATAGATATTCAGAACAGAACGGGAACAGAGAATCAGGTGGCTGACCACCTGTCCAGGCTAGAAAATCAAGAAGTGCAAGATCAAGAAAGTGAAATCAATGACACATTTACTGATGAAAGTTTGTTCATAGTTGAAGGCAGGGAACCTTGGTATGCGAACATAGTCAATTATTTAACCACCAAGCAATTCCCTGGGAACTTCAACTCTCAGCAAAAGAAACGGTTAGTGCATGACAGCAAATTTTACTTTTGGGATGAATCGTTTCTCTATAACCAAGGCCCTGACTCCATAATGCATCAATGCGTTCCGGAAGAGGAGACACAACGCATCTTAGCCTAGTGTCATGATTATCCTTACGGAGGGAATTTCAGTGGGCAGAGGACCGTTGCGAAGATCTTTCAAAGTGGATACTTCTGGCCCACCCTTTTCAAAGACATGAGGAAGTTTTCGTAATTGTGACCCCTGCCATCACACCAAGAATATTTCTTTAAGGGACGCCATGCCCTTGAACAATATTCTCGAAGTTGAGCTGTTTGATGTTTGGGGTATTGATTTTATGGGACATTTTCTCTTGTCCTGCGGCCAACAGTATATCCTGCTTGCAGTAGACTGTGTGTCAAATTGGGTAGAAGCAGTAGCCTGTGCTAGGAATGATGCGTCCACTATTTCCAAGTTTCTTACCAGGAACATTTTCACGCGATTTGGAATGCTAAGAGCCCTGATAAGCAACGAAGGTACGCATTTCATTAATCGCATCATTTCTAATCACTTGCAAAATATAATGTTAGGCACAAGATCGTTACTGCCTACCACCCACAAATAAACGGTCAAGCGGAAGTATCCAATCGAGAAATCAAATCTATTCTGGAGAAAGTTATCAATGCAACGCGGAAGGACTGGGCGCAGAGGCTGGATGAAGCGCTCTGGGCCTACAGGTACGTCTTCATACTCTATTCTATTTGGAAAAGCTCGTCGCTTACCTTTAGAGTTGGAGCACAAGGCGTTTTGGGCAGTTAAGAAGCTAAACATGAACTTGGACGCTGCGGGCGCTCAACACAAACTTTAGCTCAATGAGCTCGAGGAGTGGCGATTGAACGCGTACGAGAACAATAAGCTATACAAAGAGAAGACAAAGCGTTGGCATGACCAACGCATCAGTAAGAAAGAACTTGTTGTTGGCCAAAAAGTTCTGTTGTTCAATCCACGTCTGCGTTTGTTTCCAGGAAAGTTAAATCCATGTGGTCGGGACCCTTTATCATTAAGACAATCTTTCCATATGGAGCAATGAAATTAACACGAGAGGATGACACCAACGCATTCAAAGTAAATGGCCAAAGAGTAAAGCCGTACTTTAAAGATGGACTGGAACGTCAAAAGTCATCTCTCGCACTACGGAAGCCAGCTGAGGCCCACGTCGAAGCATCCCTGCGTTTGTATCGCCATATATTCCAGGGACGCTTCCTCTATCCTTTTCTTTTTGCATTCTGTATTTTATAATGTGTTTGAGTTTGTTGGTTTGTTTGTTTGCCTATGTTTTCAAGATTGATTGTTTCTACCCTCATAAATTAGAAATATTACTTGTTTTCTTTTTTAAAAAGTTGTGTATAATCGAGTTGGGAATAACAGACGTGTTAGACTCAAGTCTAACACATGGCCCAGTTGAAGGGACGCGTCTCGAGAATACAAAAGCACTCGAGTACTTAGAGACCCAAGACGTCCCTTCAGCTTCACATTTATTACAGACATCAGGCACCACCTAACGTCAGCCCACTAACCCTTCTCAGCCTATAAAACGATCAAACGGTTCATTTTTTTTCTCTTCCTCATTTCCCTCTCGAGCTCTCTGAAACCAAAAAGAAAAAACCCTAGCCTCTCCATTTCCCTCACCTCTAATCTACTTAAGCTTATCTTCGGCCACAATGTCGTCTGCATCAGATAGTCAGAACCAGACCATAAGCTTTGGGAATGACTCGCCGGTAAGTTCCTACTCTTCCTCGTCTGTTTCGCTTTCTTCTCCCCTGAGCCATAAAAAAACCTTCAAACCTTCTATCCAATCTAAACCCACGTACGACGGAGCAATCTCCTCCTCCTCCCAACGGTCGTCAAAGCCCACCACAACACCCACAAAACTCCCTTCCAAAACCTTCAAAGCCATCGCTACTCTTCCGGTCAAGACCCCTCAACCAAAACCCAAAACTACCCATAAGTCAAAGCCCAAAACACCTTCGAAACCGAGGCAGCGTCTGTCATCCACGGCTACCACTAATCCTTACACCACACCATTCATTCCTAACATAACTCCAATGGGTTCAACGCATGACCGACTTCCAGCCTACCTTCACAACGCCCTATCTCCAGCCATGTGTCCACCACCTCCACTTTTAATCCAACCCTTAGCAACTATCTACCCTGTCGACTTAGACGCATCTAGCCAACCACTGTATTCGCCCATCGTCATATCCTCCCCTGGGATGCCTCATACCCAGTGGGCACCTCTCCATTTACTCCACCCATACCCCCCTCTGACAGTCCTGCATTAGAGCGCATCCCTGAAGAGCTGGCTGAATTGGCTCGATTGGATGAGTAAGAAGTATTTAGAGCCATTTTGGCTAGCCTCAATCAAGGCCAAGAGAAAAATCAAGTGATGCGTTCTGACCCAACTAACGCATCACTTGAGTTGGACGAAGCGAAGCGATACGCTATGAAGCTAGAGGCAGAATTAGAAGAAGAAGATAAAGAAGAAGATGGGAGAATTGCCCCAGACGCGTCTCAATCACGCCAAACCAACGTGAATGAAGGGCCTTTAAAATCAAAGAGAGTGACAAGGAAAAGGAAATTAATATTGGAGGAAGAAGATGAACAATCAGCATCCGGTTCTGAGGATGCAACGCATGGGAGTTGCTCAAGGCACGACGCACTAGAGAAGGACTTGGAAAGCTGCCAGCCCGCAAGACAAGGGCGAAGAAAAACGACTCTCCAAAGGGAATTGGAGAATGAATTGAGAGAACTAGCAGGGGAAGCCAAAGAGCACGCGACAGGAAAACGCAAGGTAACTGACGCGTTACCTAAGAAGACCTCGGGAAGAAAGCATAAATTCCGTGATATACTTGGAAAAGGACTTCTTTCCCGAGTGCCACCCACTGCCTATATACATAACAGAAACAATAAATACATTGGGGTGGAGTCAATTCTGCGTTGGGCACACATGTATTTGGCCCAACCTTGTCTGCATGTTCTACAACAACGAGTTTGACATGGAGAAAAACACAGCCTTTGTTGATAGGGTATTAGTGCGCTTTTCAACCGACAAGATCAACGAAGTGTTCAACATTGATAGTAATCCAAACGCGGAAGGTAATCACATCTTGGAACGGCCAACGCCAAGTAAATTGGAAGATGCATTAAGGACGGTAGCCAAACCTGGAAGCAAGTGGCAAACATCTAGAAACGGAGCAAATATGCTAGCCTCCAGGAACTTAACTCCAGACGTGAACCTATGGTACTACCTGATCAAAAGAAGCATCATGGCTACAACGCATGATGAAACACTGTCAAAGGAACGCGTCCTGGCTATCTATTGCATCATACAATGCATCCTTTAGACGTTGGAAGAATAATAAGGGGTCAGATCAAGGCCATCAAGACCAAACCACGAGGACAACTATACTTTCCATGGTTGATCTGTGCATTGTGTGAACGCGGGGGCATCCCTCTGAGGGATGATCATGAAAAGATCGATGGTTTGATAGATATCAAGTTAGTAAGGCGTCTACTTCGTGGTTCGCCACATCAACCTACCTTACCTGCCAAATAAGTGGCAGCCAAACCTTGATCATCCAAACGTGCCCCCAAAAGAAGACACGTCCAGATTGTTGAACACAGCGATGAAGCTTCAGAGCATAAAGAGTATGAAGTAGAGCTTGAACTTATGAAAGAAGAAGCACGCCCAAACCTCAACCTTACTATCCATGACTCACCATTAGCCCCACCAGAAGGGAGTCTTGATCAAACGCACCACCTAGAACTAACTCATATGGATCAAAACATCCCTTATTCTCTTTCTTCGCCCCCACCAAGTCCAATTCCCAAATTTGTGCCTCCTCCAATAATCTTTGAACCAACTGGGTTAGGATTGAGCAACGCAGCAAATTTTGAAGACCCAGTTGGAAAAAGTGAAGAACCAACACCACCTCAACGCATCACTGATTTGGAAGAGTTAAAAACTTTTATCAGTGATTAGCTAAGACCATTGGTCGCGTCCATCGAAGATCTTCAGCAACAGAATCGGGTTCTAAGGGATTATCTAAGGCAGAAAACAAGACGAATGAAAGATCAATTCGTTTACCCGACGTAGTACATCAATCAGATCTTGGTTGGAATGTTTGCTCTAGCCCCACTGCCTCCCCATCTTAGAAACCCTTTGCGCTTTATGGATGAAGACCCTAGAGAATAACGCAGAAATGACACGCCAACACAATAGAGTTTTGGGGTGTTGGGTTAATTTTGTATTTTGATTTAATTGATGTTCTTTTGTATTTGCTTGACTTTGTTTGTTTGCTTCATGTGAATCTATGAAAATGAGAAATTCCTATCATTTTATTCCTTGCGTTTGACCTTAGCATACTTTATTTTTGTTCTTTAGATATTTTCTAAGTCTTGTGCATTGCTTGACCTCAATGATATCAACGATATTAAATCTATAAGTATAGAGTAGGCGTTAGGAAAATCAACAAGGCCTGAACTTCTCTAAAAAGACTAAGTTTACTTTCTAACACGTGCAAGCTTCAAGTCTTAAACTCCTTTCAGACTCTCAAAGTCTTTTTGAAATTTTGTTTCTCTTTTAACAATGAGGATTTAGCTCGTCTCCAAATTTGGGATGAGTATAGCTCATCTCCAAATTTAGGATGAGAAAAATCCAAGTTAAGACTCATCAAACGAGTACATCATAAAGAAAAGGGAACAAAATAAGAAAAATGTTAAATGCAACTCCTCTGTCATTACTTCAAAAGAAAAACCTTAAAATGGCATAAGTTAAGTTGAAAAAGGAACTTAGTCGTAGTTGGATGCTCGCATGAGACCCGTGGGGGCAAGCCAAAACGAAGTTAAGTCTCCTAGACCAACGCGTCCCATAGAACTCCTCTATCTAGTCTAAAGAAAATATATCTTGAAACGCATAAATATTAGATATGAGTTTAGTTGTGAAGGGTTCTCACCCGTAGTTGGATGCTCGCATGACACCCGTGGGGGCAAGCCAAAACGAAAGTGGAATACCTGGAACAATGCATGGGTAAGTGAATTCATAATTTTTTTTTCTTTTTATCCGGCATTTATCTTAAAAAGAACATCTAACGCATTGCTGGTTTAGAAAAAGCGAGAATGTTTTGAGAAACAAAAGGAGTTGTTGATAAAAGGCCTGTTGCATCTAAAAATGAACATTAGTCCATTTTAGAAAAGAGTCAATATGAGTTGCATTTTCCAAACTCTTGTCTCAAACTTATGACTGAATATGATGAGAGGCGAACTCTGTACACCTGAGACAAATGAGATAACAAAGAATTATTTTGGAATGTGTAACCCGTTTGGATGGATGATATAAATTGCTCACAATGATGCGATATTACGTCTAATTATGCATTAATTATGGATGTTCATGTAGTATGCCATGCGTTATCACAAGTTTCCTTACAATGGAACCAAGTGTAATTCCACCACAAGTTTCTCGATGTGATCCGAGGTCGAACACGGGGACTAGTTTAGGTTATTGCGGTACGTTCATGATACCTGCGACCAAGTTTTCAATCTTTAAAAGTGTGTTTGTACAAGTATATAAATTGCAATAAAATAAAGAAAAGCAGTGAAGATGCGATAAAAAACATAAAAAAGATAGTAAACCTAAACTAGATGATACAAGATACAGACTACATGTACAAAATGCTGGGATTAAGGCTGGCTGTGAAAGTTATGCAAAGACATGGGATGCGGCGATAAGTCTTATGAACAGAATAGAAAGAGAAAGATAAATAATATAAACAACGCAAGTTCTTAATTGGATTGAAGGTACAAATACTATTTCGCTCTTCTCATGGCGTACACCTCTCAGTAATCGGCCGCGCTCCCACATGTCTATGGTGAAACAAAAACTGACATAATGAACGCAAGGTTGCTTCCATGTCTGGAAGTACTACTCACTTTAGTTAACGCATTCTTCTGACCTTCGCTCGATAGATCAGAACGACACTTTCACTTTTGCTCTCATAGGTGAAGATGTCGTCTAGCATGCTTTAGCTAAATGTATTTTATATCTTTTATACAGATTAAATTCTTAGTGATTCATATTGCTCATCAGAGGATTAAGAAGATATCATGGAGAAAGTGATTGGTGGGTGGACGGAAATAGACAGAAAATGGTAAATGGAATTTATCGAAACATTTAATATTTCTACTAAGCGTTTGATACATGGTGTGTGAATGAAGAGATAAAGAAAACATGAATTACACAATGAAAGAAAGATAGAACAGATACAAATAATTCCAATGTCTTGACACAGATTCGATGGAGATCTGCTTGCTGGATAGGATGGATTTAATGGTGGGAAGAGCTTCCTTCTCAGGCTTGATCTACCGGTAGTAAGGATCTTTGTATAGAGCTTCCGATCGGGTGTTTGGCAGGTTGGATCTGAGATTCACCTCTCTGTCTTATCTCGTCTTATTCTCGGATTTCTTCTCTTAAACACTCAGCTCAGTCTTCTCTCTACAATCTAGCAGCACTTAGCCCCGTATCAAGAAGCATATTTTTCTCTGGAATTAATAGGGTATTTATAGGTGCAGATCTTTGACTCCGGCCTTGTGGTCCCCACTCATGGTTATGGTAATTTCGAAGATGGAGGGATATTATTCCTTCTGTTATGATATCAGACTGTCAATACTGCACAACCGTTAGTTGTACACGTGTCTCAATCCTCCGCTCTTGCATTGCTCAGCTGCATCTTTCAATCATAGGTTCGCATGCGGTGTTTGTTTTTATTACCGCATGCGGTTGAAACACAGCTCTCGGATCGACTGTCGCATTGCGCCGCCATTGCAGTATTCGTCTCTTCATTGTTGATTGGCAAGCACAATGTGACAGAGATGCGTTGATTAGTCTTTCGTGACCCTTGAGCGCAAGCGGTGACTTGGTCTCCTGTAAAATAGAGTAAAGTTCAGCTTATCTTCCATCTTTTTGGTGTTAGTGGGTGTAATCGGAAACATTTATAATTATTGCAATACTAGGCTAATTTTCATACAATTGGCGCATAATTACTAACTTTTGGCTGCAATATCTAGATAAGGTGGCATAAATAACTTGTATTTTTACAAGTTATCACACCCCCAAATTTAGATATATGCTTGTCCTCAAGCATATCTTCTACTAAGGCAATCATGCTTCATTCCTATCCTATATTTCTGCAATGATTGGTTGCTTCGAATGTTACACTTAGGCACATTACTTGACATCGCACTTTCCTTATATCCTTGCTAATTCTTAGCAAGCCCTATTCCTTCTATCCTTGCTAATTCTTAGCAAGCCCTACTTTATTCTTCTATGTAACAAAATTCTACTCAAAGACACTTTTCTAGTTTTCAAAATAGAATGTTTATCTCTTCTTTATCAAAACAACTTGTTGTATCTATATGCGGTGAGTCAAAACTTTGCGTCATTTATTCACTTAGAGACAGTTGATCATGGTTACACTCTTCGT
Source organism: Benincasa hispida (assembly GCF_027475165.1). Taxonomy (NCBI): domain Eukaryota; kingdom Viridiplantae; phylum Streptophyta; class Magnoliopsida; order Cucurbitales; family Cucurbitaceae; genus Benincasa; species Benincasa hispida. The sequence continues at coordinate 9,035,164 of NC_143480.1, forward strand.
TTTGGCCTGTCCCCACGGGTGTCATGCAAACATCCAACTACGATTGTGTGCCATTTTCAACTTTAACTCATGATAATAAGAGGAGTTGTCCCTTGCACTCTTTTTATTTTTCGCTTGTTTATACTACATTATTCTTGGAAACCCACCTTTGTTTTGGCTTGCTCCTACGGGTGTCATACGAACATCCAACTACGAGTAGGCTCCTTTCACAACTAAACTCTTATCAGGTTGGGAGCAGTTTTGAAATTTTCCCTTGTGCTGACATTGGAGTTTTGCATAACTTATTTTATATATATATATATATATATATATATATATATATATATTGTTTAAATGGACACATTTTCTTAAATACTGCATATTTTTTATATTATTTGCTCAGACCTTCCTCACCCCCAAATTTAAAGATGAGCAAGGTCCTCTTGTGTTGTTTGGATAGACTAGACAAACACTTATAAGAAAATTTCAAAAAAAAGGTTTGAGCAGAACTTTGAGAGATAAAAGGTAAAGTACTGCTAAACTAAGAGTTAACTAAGTGTTAGTCAGAATTTACTAAGTATGGGAAACGTTTCTAAGTGTAAACATATAATACATTATAGCAACACAATGAAGATCGTAAAAATAAAAGACTAAGAATGTCACAAAAATTAACAAAGGAAGATAAAGAATGAGGCACAAGCAAAAAGTAGAGTGAATGTATACTCTGATTGTATTGATTATTAACAAAGTATACAAATATATTACAAATGAACGCATTACAAAAATTTTCTATTGCCTGTACAAGAGTCAAAGAATTTGATTATCTTACAAATAATAAAAGAATTGAATACAAATAATGAATGGCCGCATAAAAAAAATACTAAATTGGAAGAAAGAGTAAACATTAAGGTTGAGGAGCAGGGGGATCCGGTGGGGGATGTTGAGGTGGTGCAGGAGGTGCTTCTTCAAAATTTAAGTGCTGCCAGAGATGTAAAGGCACCATTAAACCATGAAGATATGCAGTAAGATAGTTTAAGTACTCTTGATTACGATCCGCAATCATTCTCTGATGCATATAGACTTTATAAATGTTGCGCTGCATGTTAATCAGCGCCTTTCTTGATGTGACAGCACTGTGTTGAATATCATCAATGCGCTCTATTATTACCTCAAATTGTTGTTTAAAGAAGTGATGCTTGAATCCAAGCTCTTGCTGTTGAGAGAAGGGGGTTCTCATTTCAGCTAACTCAGAGCCAGGGAGGTGGAGGATGGTTGTGCCTACAATGTCTCGCTAGCACCGGTTTGGGGTTGGGTACATGTGCCTTCACCCAAATCGTGTGGTCATCAACTTGCGGCGGTTGGAGGATGGGGTGTGGTGATGAAGTTGTTGGTGAAGGTAGGGCTGCTGGGTGAATAATAAGAGAGTTGGGGAGAAGGTTTGCAGTAGGTTCGTGTAAAGGAGAGGAGGGTTGCGTCGGCGGGCTCGGAGGGCTTGGAGATCGGATAACTAAGGGAAGAGGGTTTGTGGGTTCTTACGCTGGTGACTCATGAACCCTTTCTTTTCCCTTTTCTTCTCTTCGTCTTCTTTTTGGTCTGGGTTCCTGCGGTACATTCAAATCGATTGCAGGTCTCTTTGCTGGTAGCTTGGGGCAATGCGTGGAATCCTTAAGGAGCATATTTAATATTTTGATGTTGATGAGGCCGTGGGCTTACCTTTTCCTCCTCATGGCTCGCAACTCTATGCCTTACCTTTTCCTCTTCTCTTAGGCTCCTCTTTTCACGTCGGCGTAATTTTCTCTCCTCTTGTTCCTTCTTCTTCCTCTTCTTCTTGGCCTCTTCATCTTCGTCATCATCCTTTTGCTCTTTGTTCTTTCTTGCTTTGCGATGACGTGAAGACTCTGCCTCTCCAGCCTTCTTTCCCTTGCTCTTCTTCTTCTTATTATCTTTCTTCTCAGCCTCTGCTGGCTGCTTCTCTCTCTTCTTCTCTTCCTTCTCGGCCTCTGCTGCCTTCTTCGTATCTTCCTTCTCGGCCTCTTCTAGTAGCGCACCCCCTACAACCTTCTCCATCGCAATGCCATGGGTTACTAATGGGACCTCCGCTTCCCTGGCCTCCTCGACTGCGATTTTTTCTTCTTCTCTTTCCTTGATCGCAATTTTCTTGTCTTCTCTTCTTGAAGGCTCTTCATAATCTTCTGCGATGATAGTTACCTCCTGAGTCTTTGGGACCAGGACATCATTTTTCTTTTCTCCTTCTTCAACCACTTCTTCCACCACCACTACTCCATCCTTTACTGTTTCATCTGCCACACCGTCGCTTCCTCCTCCGTGGGTAGTGGTTGGTTTACAACCCTTGCCTCAGGTAGTCCACCTCCTTACTTCAAAGTACTGAGGATATTGCCAAACACCTCTGTATCATCTCGTCTCTTCCTTTCCTTTTAGTGGAGACGGAAGGTGTAGGCATACTCTCGATGCTTCCTCCTTTCTTGAACACAGAAAGCCTAATGGCCAAAGCGTTTCTTCGGGTTCTTCCGGCAAGTCTGGATATAGTGGGGGCTTGGGCAGCAAGCCGGTAACTGGCAGCTAGGAATGCTGCCTCTCGCATAGCTGCTTGGTCAGGGGTGGAAGGTGAAGCAGATTGGTTTGGGGTTTGGTTAGCCATGGAATCAAGCTTGGAAAGGTCTGAGGAGAGTTCGAGTTTCTGGGAGAAAGGACGATTCATAATGCAAAATGCTAGGGTTTCTGAGTTTGCCAATGTAGGGTAAAAGATTTCCAATGAAGGGGGAGGTTGTATTTATAGGTTGAGCCGTGGTGAGGCCCACACAATTTTCACGGCGACTGGCCTCGAGCATTTCAACAGGCGCGTCGTTCCATCTCCCTCATTTATGGATTTTCAGATAAAGCGTCCTTTTGTCTGCTAAGTTATAATTGCTTGGGGATACAAATCGATTGGACTTCTTCCCATATTGCCAAACGACTTTCTTTTTAATATTTTATTTGAATGGACGCATAATAAAACATAACGCATTGTGTTCACTAATGCAACTGTATCTTTGCAGAGGACGGGCAACAACGCATATATCCTCGCAACACACCCCTTAACCAACGCATTTCTGGAGGATACCTCAACATAGTGCATTTGGCTAAGGACGGGCAAAGGACACATGCGAGCGCAACACACCCCTCAACTCAACACCGTTGAGTTAGGTGAACGCAAGACATTCCTAGTTTGTTTGGGATGGTCCATTGTCGTCTTGCTTTATTGTTATTAATTGTTTTATTCCTTTTTTTTTTCCAGCAGCACAAGTGCTGAGACTTGTAGCGATACATTTTCCTTTACTACTCAATCATTCACAATTTAAAGCACACACAATGATTACAAAAAGTCAAAGAATTAAAGATAGGACCAAATTAAATGCACAGAAGTAAACGGAGAAATAAATTCATAAAGTCAAAATTTGAATTAAATGAAGCATTTAAGACAGAATTCAGAATTTAAAGAGACACGAATTCAATAAAGCAATTTTAAACATAGTATCGAGATATATACTGCAAATTACGTTGTCTTTGGTGATCGCAATTCACATCTCTACAGGCGGTCAGGCTTGCCTGCTCAATGTCTTTAAGGACATTGCTCTTTCCCTGTAGATCTCGAAGCTTCTGAATTGCTGGGCAATGTTCCAGGTGTTCGACTTCTTAGCTCAGAGGCCAGCTGGCCCACTTGGATCTCCATATTCCTTATAGAGGACGCTTGTGCTTGCATTACTGCATCATTTTTATCCATATATTGCTTCAGCAGCATCTCTAGCGAGCCTTTCGAGGTGTTAGATGATGATGATGGTTGCTGGTTATGCGGTATTGATTGCCCCTGATTGTGGTGAAACGGAGGATTTCCTCTATTGCCCCCTTGATGGTTCATTGGCCCCCCTAGGTTGGGATTTTCACCCCGACCGAAGTTAGGATGGTTTTTCCAGCCTGGATTGTAGGTGTTGTTGAAGGGGTTTCTCAGCACACGCTTGCTGAAGATTTAATTGGCATCCATCAGCTCTGTGAGCCCCTCTACAGTTGACGCAACTGATTGCGACCACTTGAGCCGGCGCAGCGGGTTGCGCTAATTGTGGAGCAATGGCTCCTTGATTAATTTCCATTGATTGGAGGATAGAGGTCACCGTGGCCATCTGGGCGACCAACGTGGTCATTGTCTCCGCAGGGACAATGGCTATTTCAGTTTTTCTTCTATCGGCACCTCGGCCTCCATATCCATCATCTATCCAGTCATCCATATTCCGCTAGATGCGATCGAGGATGACTTTGGCCTCTGTGTATGTCTTGTCCATAAAACCTCCTACCGCGGAGGCGTCAGCAACAACCTGCATTGCTCTGTTCAGGCCGTTATAGAATGTTTCCATCAAGACGCAATCGCGAATCCCGATATGCGGGCAGTTTTTCACCAATTTTCTGAATCGCACCCAGGCGGTGCTCAGGGTCTTATTTTCCTTCTGTTCAAAGTTCAACACATCCTTTTGTCGTCTTGCGTTGACGGCAGGTGGGAAGAACTTCTTCATGAACCACTCCACCAACTGCTCCCATGAAGTAATCTCGTTGGGCTCTAGTAAATAAGCCCACCTCTTAGCCTCATCCCTCAAGGTGTAAGGGAACATATACAATCTTATATTTTTTGGGTGATGCCAGGTAGGGAGAAATTGCCGCACATTTCGATAAAAACTGGTCAAGTGGGCATGTAGGTCTTCACATTGTAGACCCCCAAACTGTCTGGCGTTTTGAATCATCTGCAACATGACTGGCTTGATCTCAAAGTGCGCATTCTCCTCCACAGTCGGCCTTGAAATTCCAAGCGAAAAAACATACAGGTTTGGTGCTGCATAATTACGCATTGGAATGTTGCGATCGGTGATAACTTGGAGAAATACAAGTTATTTATGCCACCTTATTTAGATATTGCAGCCAAAAGTTAGTAATTATGCGCCAATTGTATGAAAATTAGCCTAATATAACAATAATTATAAATGTTTGCGACTACACCCACTAACGCCAAAAAGATGGAAAACAAGCCAAACTTTACTCTATTTTGCAGGAGACCAAGTCACCGCTTGCGCTCAAGGCTCATGAGAGACTAATCAACGCATCTCTGTCACATTGCACCCATTGATCAATCATGAAGGGACAATTACCGCAGTGACGGCGTAATGCGACAGTCGGTCCAGAGCTATGCTTCAACTGCATGCGGTAATAAAAACAAACACTGCATGAGAACCTATGATCAAAAGATGCAACTGAGTAATGCAAGAGCGGAGGATTAAGACACGTGCACAACTAACGATTGTGTAGAATTGATGGTATGATTGCATAACAGAAGGAATAATATCCTCCATCTTCGGAATTACCATAACGAACAAGTGAGGACCACAAGGCCGGAGTTAAAGATCTACACCTATAAATACCCCATTGATTTCAGAGAAAAGGTATGCTATTTGATACTGGGCTAAGTGCTGCAAGATTTTAAAGAGAAAAGGTTGAACTGAGTGTTTAAGAGAAGAAATTTGGGAAGAAAACGAGATAAGGCCGAGAGGTGAATCTCATATTCGACCTGTCATACACCCGATCGAAGCTCTATGCAAAGAGCCATGCTACCGGTGGAGCAAGCCTGAAAGAGAAGCTCTTCCTACCATCGAAACCATCCTATCCGGCAAGCAGATCTCCATCAAATCTGTGCCAAGACATTGACACTTGTTTGTATCTGTTCTAACTCTCTTTCACTCTGTATTTCATGTTTTCTTTATCTCTTCATTCACACATCACGTATCAAACTCTTAGTAGAAATATTAAATGTTTCGATAGATTCTATTTACCATTTTCTGTCTATTTTCGTTCACCCATTAGTCACTTTCTTCATGATGTCTTCTTAATCCCCTGATGAGCAATATGAATCACTAAGAACTTAATCTGTATTAAAGTTATAAAATACGTTTAGCTAAAGCATGCTAGACAACATCTTCATCTCTGAGAGCATAAGTGAAGATGTCATTCTGATCTATCGAGAGAAGGTCAGAAGAGTGCGTTAACTAAAGTGAGTAGTACTTCCAAACATGGAAGCAACATTGTGTTCATTACGTTAATCTCTATTTCACCACAGACATGTGGGAGCGCGGTCGATCACTGAGAGATGTACGCCAAGAGAAGAGCGGAACAGTATTTGTACCTTCAATCCAATTAAGAACTTGAGTTATTTGTATTATTTGTCTTTCTCTTTCTATTCTGTCCACAAGACTTGTTGCCGCGTCCCACGTCTGTGCACGACTTTCACAGCCAGCCTTAATCCCAGCATTTTGTATCGCAATTTACATACTTGTAACATCTAGCTTAGGTTTATTGTATTTTTATGTTTTATCGCATCTTTACTGCTTTCCTTTATTTTATCGCAATTTACATACTTGTACAAACTCATTTTTAAAAGATTGAAAACCTGATCGCATATACCATGAACATACCGCAATAACCTAAACCATTTCCCCGTGTTCGACCTCAGATCACACCGAGAAACTTGCGGTGGAATTACACTTGGTTCCATCGTAAGGAAACTTGTGACAATGGATGGCATACTACATGAACACCCATAATTAACGCATAAATAGAAGTAGTATTGCATCATTGTGAGCACTTATATCATACATCCCAAAAACATTACAAGTTTATGGCACCGTTGCCGGGGATGTGGTTAACGGTTAATGTTGAATATTTTCATATTATGTGTAGGACAGATCTCTTTGTACTGACTGTTCAACGCGGAGAGTAGTCTGATGACTTAGGAGTGCTGGGGTGATCTGGTAACTCTAAGTGGACCCAGAGATCAAGTATATTCTTCGCGCAGAGTTCATCAGAACCAAATTAATTGGTGAAGAAGTATGGCTGAAGAAAATATGGCACCTGCTAGAAACCTGAGGGGAGATTTGCCAGTGCAAGATCCTGTTCTTCTTGCTGCTAACCAGAACATCCCTATGAGGGAATATGCAGCACCAGATTTTTATAATTTTTCACCAGGGATTTCAAGACCAGTAGTAAGAATGCAAGCTTTGAAATAAAGCCTATCATGCTTCAAATGATTCAGAATGTGGGACAATTCAGAGGATTACAAGGAGAAGACCCACATGCACATTTGACTAACTTCGCAGACATGTGTAGCGCATTCTCCATGCCTGGTGTAACTCAAGAAAGTCTTAAACTGTATCTATTCCCGTACACATTGCGGAATGAAGCAAAAAGGTGGGCTCAAGCATTAGAGCCGGGCGAAATTCATGGATGGAAGCAGTTGGTTGATAGGTTCATAAACATATTCTTCCCTCCATCCGTCAATGCAAAGAGGCGAACAGAGGTGTTGAATTTCGAGCAAAAGAGTTATGAAACCCTAAACACCGTTTGGGTGCGATTCCGACAGTTAGTAAAGAACTGTCCGCATATCGGGATTCCTGATAGTATCTTGATGGAAACCTTTTACAATGGCCTGGACCCATCAACGCGAGCAGTTGCCGACTCCTCCGCAGAAGGAGGATTAATGAATAAGTCATATACGGAAGCAAAGAACATATTGGATCGCATATCGTGATATTCTGACGAATGGACTGATAATGGGCTTGAGGTAAGATGTCTGGATCCAGAAAGAGTAGAAAGGGCCGATGTGCCAACGGACACAATAAGCGCATTGGTCGAGCAAATGACCACGATGACATCGCTCCTCCAGACGGTGGCTAATCAGTAGAAAACTCTTTCCCAAGGAACAACGCAAGTTAATGCGGTGACTTATATGACCGCTATGGATTGCACTCAATGGGGAGAGGTACATCCACTAGACGTCTGCCCATGGGATCCACAACTCGTATATGTTGTTTATGATGAATCATGGGGCAATAACCACAACCTTGGTTGGGGGGGTCACCCAATTTTTAGTTTAGGTGAGAACCTCAATCATGAGGGCCATAGTTTCTATCGATTTAGTTATCAAGAGGATCGAGGCAATCCTCTGGTTTTCACTACCCCGGACTGCAGACCAAGTCATTCTCAAGGTATGCAACCATGTGACCAATTGTTCGCATATGATACCTCTTGTAGCACCTCGTCTCTAGAGACATCATTAAAGCATTATATTGAAAAGAGCGAGGCGATGCATCAATCGCAAGTTGACTCTCTCAAAGAATTAGAAGACCAGATAGATCAGCTTGCGAGGGAATTAAAGAAGAAAACGCCTAGTATACAACAAGGAAGTTCAGGAACGTTAGGGTAAAAAGGAAAAGAACAATGTCATGCAATGACATTGCGGAACGGCAGAACAACAGCCCCCATTATACCAAAGGTACCAGACGCAGTAACAACACTAGAGGAATTAACTATTGATGATGACCAGTTACAGAATAACGGAAGCAACCCCAATTCAAAAGCAAGATTATCTACAAAAGATGAAACTTCTCAAGACTTGAATTCTTAATCAATGTAACCTCCGATCAATGACACACATCAAGCACAAGACCTCACCAAGTAGCAAGGCGAGCAACAAACACGACGGGATCCTCCACCTTTCTCATCCAGGCGAAAAAAGAAAGACGATAGTAAGCAGTTTCAGAGGTTCCTGGATGTTCTTCGATAGCTACATATTAACATTCCCTTAATAGAGGCATTAGAGCAGATGTCGAGCTATGTGAAATTTCTCAAGGATATTCTCACAACAAGAGAAAGATTGGGGAAAATGAAACAGTTGCATTAACATATGAGTATAGCGCTTTGTTTCAAAACAATCTCTCTGCTAAAATGAAGGATCTGAGGACTTCTACATTACCCTGGACCATAGGAGGGAAGATGGTCGGAAACGCACTGTGTGATTTAGGGACGAGCATAAATTTGATGCCCTTGTCAATTTTTAAGAAGTTGGACATCGGCGAAGCCAGGCCAACCCCGATCACATTACAGCTAGCCGATAGATCAATAAAGCTTCCGGAGGGCAAGATAGAAGATGTTCTTATGCAGGTGGACAAGTTTATCTTCCTTGCAGATTTTGTTATATTGGATTATGAGGTAGATAGAGAAATTCCTATCATCCTGGGTCGCCCATTTCTCGCCACAGGGCGAGCATTGATTGATGTGCAGAAAGGGGAATTGACCATCCAGGTCGTTGATCAAGAAGTAAAGTTCAATGTACTCAATGCGTTGAAGTACCCAGAAGATATAGAGAACTGCCAATATATCAAAGAACTGCGGGGAGAACAGTGGCACGAACCTCTGAAGGAAATGGAGGAGGTAGATTTGGAAGGCGGCGCAATATTGGAGGAGGACTGCGCTGCAATTCATGTTAAATCTAATTTCGAACCGCTCAAGTTATCTGAATAAACATCGCAGCAAATTAAGCCATCTTTAGAAGAGCCACGTGTGTTAGAGTTAAAGTCGTTGCCGGTGCACTTAAAGTATGCTTACTTAGGGAGTAACGACACGTTACTAGTTATTATTTCTACATCATTGAGTAAGGAGAAAGAAGATGCTCTCATACGGATCCTAAGATGAACGAGAGGATTTAGTCTCTGTAATGCACCAGCACCTTCTAACGTTGCATGATGGCAATATTTTCAAATTACTTAGAGGATTTAGTCGAGGTATTCATGGATGATTTCTCAGTCTTCGGCAGTAATTATGACGCTTGTTTGATTAATCTCGAAAAAGTCTTGAAGAGATGCGTGGCTACAAATCTTGTCCTGAACTGGGAGAAATGCCACTTTATGGTGAAAAAAGGAATAGTTCTGGGTCACAAAATCTCCAAGGCAGGATTGGAAGTCGATCAGGCAAAAATCGATGCAATTTCCAAATTACCCCCACCTGTGAATGTGAAGACACTTAGGAGCTTTCTGGGACATGCGGGATTTTATAGAAGATTTATTCGCAACTTTTCCCAGATCGCAAGACCCTTAAGTGCGCTTCTAGAAGCTGACCGCGAGTATAATTTTGATGACGATTGCACCAAGGCATTTAACACCTTGAAAGAGGCACTAATCTCGGCACCAATTTTGATTGCGCCTAATTGGACGCACCCATTTGCATTAATGTGTGATGCTAGCGGATATGCTGTGGGTGCAATTTTGAGTCAGCGTAGGGAAAAATTGTTGCATCCTATTTATTATGCGAGCAAAACACTGAATGACGCGCAGAAGAACTATACGACCACAAAAAAGGAAATGCTCGCAGTAGTATTTGCACTAGAGAAGTTCGGACAATACTTAATCGAAACAAAAGTGGTGGTATATACGAATCATTTTGCGATCAAATATCTAATGACGAAGAAGGATGCAAAACCAAGGTTGATATGGTGGGTGTTGCTTCTACAAGAGTTTGACCTAGAAATCAAAGACCGGAAGGGCACCGAGTACCAAGTCGCAGATCATTTGTTAAGATTGGAAAATTGCGAGGTTCAAGGGACAAAAAGATATTGAAGAAAGATTCCCCGATGAGCTACTAATGGCAGTAGACGTTATTGTTCACTGGTATGTGGACATAATAAACTTCATAGCTTGCGGTCAAGTACCAGATGATTATACATACCAGTAGAAGAAGAAGCTAAGACATGACGCAAAATTTTATTTCTGGGATGATCCATTCCTATATCGACAAGGACCTGATCATATAATACATCGATGCATTCCTAAGCATGAAGCCAAGCACATTTTAGAGCTCTGTCATGAGTCTCCATACGGAGGACATTTTGGGGGGCAAAGGACTGCAGCAAAAGTCTTACAGTGCGGCTACTTTTGGCCAACTCTGTTCAAGGATGCCTATGCCCATGTTGTGCAATGTGACAGGTGTCAAAGGACAGGGAATATGTCTAAAAGAAATGAAATGCCATTGACGTCAATCTTAGAAGTTGAATTATTCGATGTTTAGGAAATTGACTTCATGGGCCCGTTTCCACCATCTGAAGATCATCTATATATTCTGGTTGCGGTTGATTATGTATCCAAATGGGTTAAGGCCATCGCATGTGCTAAGAATGATGCAGCCACTATGGCGAAGTTTCTGAAGAAAAACATTTTCGCTCGATATGGGACGCCACGAGCTTTAATCAACGATGAAGGTTCTCATTTTCAACAGCATAATTGCTAACCTGTTGACTAAATTCAACGTCAGCCATTGAGTTGCAATTGCTTATCACCCACAGACTAATGGGCAGGCAAAAATTTCTAACAGAGAGATCAAAACTATCTTGGAGAAGGTAGTTAATATTGCCATAAGGGATTGGTCACCCAAGCTTGATGAAGCACTATGGGCTTACAGGACAACCTACAAAACACCAATCGGCATGTCTCCGTACGCCTTGGTCTTCGGGAAAGCTTGTCATCTGCTACTTGAGTTGGAACATAAGGCAATGTGGGCATGCAAGAAGCTGAGGTTTGATTTAGCCAGTGCGGGGAAAGTCTGGAAGCTGCAATTGAATCAACTAGTCGAATGACGAAGGGATGCCTATGAAAATGCCAAGATATACAAAAAGAAAACGAAGAAATGGCACGACGACCGCATCAATGACCGGACATTCACCGAAGGTCAACAGGTATTGTTATTTAATGCACATTTATGACTGTTCCCAGGAAAGTTGAAGTCTCGCTGGTCGAGGCCATTTCGAATCAAGACAATCTTTCCTCACGGCGCAGTGGAATTAACAACTTTAGACGGAAATAGCACATTCAAAGTCAATGGTCAGCTGATCAAGCCCTACTATGGAGGCGACTTCGATCGACACATGGATACCATTGACTTGGGCAAGCAAGATTAGACCGCTTGCAGGGAAAGCGATTGCAGTAACTTAAGAACTTCTTTCAATCGACCTTCCTATCTATGTTTACTTGCTTTCTTTATCGCTTTCTTTGACAGTTTTCTTAATTCCGTAATTATTGTGTAGTAGGATTAGTCTTTAATGTTTTGGCAATTTAATTTCGCATAGGTTTCCATACTTTAAACGTAGTAGTGACGATCGTATAATTTTGTGAATGTTGAGATAAATTACCGCAAGGTATTTTTTACCTACATTTTTTATGAATTATGAAGAGAGGAAAATAAACTGGTATGAAACGTGAGAATGGGTGTAGTAAGTGGAAATAAGAGAAGATATGCGTCTAGTACACCCAAATGCATTGCGGTGAGGGGTGTGTTGTGCAGCATACGTCCTTTGCCCGACCTTAGTTAAATGCACCATGTTGAGGTACCCTCCAGTAATGTGTTTAGGTAAGGGGCGTGCTGCGGGGATGTATGCGTGTTGCCCGTCCTTGGCAAAAAGGTATCTGTGTTTATTGGAAGCATAGTGTGAATTTTAAATCATGCACTCTTCTTTTATTTTGTAAGTTAATCAAATTCTTTGACTCTTATACAGGCAATAGAAATTTTTTTGTAATGCGTTCATTTGTATGATATTCGCATACTTTGTTAATAGTCAATACAATCAGAGTACATAATTCACTATACTCTTTGTCTGTGCCTTTTCCTTTATCTTCCTTTATCTTCCTTTGATAATCTTTGCTATATTCTTCCTCTTTTATTTTTACGATCTTCATTGCGTTGCTATGATGTATTATGTGTTACACTTAGAAACATTTCCCATACTTAGTAAAGTCTGACTAACACTTAGTTAACTCTTAGTTTAGCAGTACTTTATCTTTTTTCTTTCAAAGTTCTGCTCAAACCTTCTTTTTGAAATTTTCTTCTAAGTGTTTGTCTAGTCTGTCCAAACAACGCAATGAGGACCTTGCTCATCTTTAAATTTGGGGGTGGGGAAGGTCTGAGCAGATGAGATCAGAAATATACAGTATTTAAGAAAATGCATCCATTTACAAATAAAAAAAAAACAAAAACAAAACAAGAAGGAAAAAATAATTTTATGCAAAACTCCAATGTCAGCGCAAGGGAAAATTTCAAAACTGTTCCCAGCCTGATAAGAGTTTAGTTGTGAAAAGAGTCTGCTCGTAGTTGGATGTTCGTATGACACCAAGCCAAAACGAAGGTGGGTTTCCAACAACAACGTAGTATGAATCAAAAAGAGAAAAATAAAAGAATGCAAGGGACAACTCCTCTAATTATCATGAGTTAAAGTTGAAACTGGCACACAATTGCAGTTGGATGTTCGCATGACACCCGTGGGGACAAGCCAAAACGAAGAGTGTAGCCATGACCGACTGTCTCTAAGTGAATAAATGACGCAGAGTATTGCTCACCGCATATAAATACATCAAGTTGCTTTGATAAGGAAAAGATAAACATTCTATTTTGGAAAACTAGAAAAATGTCTTTGAGCAGAATTTTGTTACATAGAAGAATAAAGTAGGGCTTGCTAAGAATTAGCAAGGATAGAAGGAAAGTGCGATGCCAGGTAATGTGCATAAGTGTAACATTCGGAGCAACCAATCATCACATAAATATAGGATAGGAATGGAGCATGATTGCCTTGGTAGAAGATATGCTTGAGGACAAGCATATATCTAAATTTGGGGGTGTGATAACTTGTAGAAATATAAGTTATTTATGTCACCTTATCTAGATATTGTGGCCAAAAGTTAGTAATTATGCGCCAATTATATGAAAATTAGCCTAGTATGAAAATAATTATAAATGTTTGCGACTACACCCACTAACGCCAAAAAGATGGAAGACAAGCTGAACTTTACTCTGTTTTGCAGGAGACCAAGTCACCACTTGCGCTCAAGGCTCATGATAGACTAATTAACGCATTTTTGTCACATTGCGCCCGTTGATCAATCATGAAAAGACGATTACCGCAGTGACGATGCAATGTGATAGTCGGTCTAGAGCTATGCTTCAACCGCATGCGGTAATAAACAAACACCGCATGCGAACCTATGATCGAAAGATGCAACTGAGCAACGCAAAAGCGGAGGATTAAGACACGCACAACTAACAGTTGTGCATAATTGATGGTCTGATTACATGACAGAAGGAATAATGTCCCTCCATCTTCGAAATTACCATAACAATCAAGTGGGGACCACAAGGCCGGAGTCAAAGATCTGCACCTATAAATACTCCATTGATGTTAGAGAAAAGGTATGCTATTTGATACTATGCTAAGTGCTGCAAGATTTTAGAGAGAAAAGGTTGAATTGAATACTTAAGAGAAGAAATCCGGGAAGAAAACGAGATAAGGCCGAGAGGTGAATCTCAGATCCGTCCTGCCATACACCCGATTGAATCTCTATGCAAAGAGCCATGCTACTGGTGGAGCAAGCCTGAGAGGGAAGCTCTTTCTGCCATCGAAACCATCCTATTCGGCAAGCAAATCTCCATCAAATCTGTGCCAAGACATTGGCACTTGTTTGTATCTGTTCTATCTCTCTTTCACTCTGTATTTCATGTTTTGTTTATCTCTTCATTCACACATCATGTATCAAACTCTTAGTAGAAATATTAAATGTTTCGATAGATTTCATTTACCATTTTCTGTCTATTTCCGTTCACCCATTAGTCACTTTCTTCATGATGTCTTCTTAATCTCTTGATGAGCAATATGAATCACTAAGAACTTTATCTGTATTAAAGTTATAAAATACGTTTGGCTAAAGCATGCTAGACGACATCTTCACCTGTGAGAGCAGAAGTGAAGATGTCATTCTGATATATCGAGAGAAGGTCAGAAGAGTGCGTTAACTAAAGTAAGTAGTAATTCCAGACATGGAAGCAACCTTGCGTTCATTATGTTAATCTCTGTTTCACCACAGACATGTGGGAACGCGACCGATCGCTGAGAGGTGTACGCCAAGAGAAGAGTGGAACAGTATTTGTACCTTCAATCCAATTAAGAACTTGCGTTGTTTGTATTATTTGTCTTTCTCTTTCTATTCTGTCCACAAGACTTGTCGCCGCATCCCACGTCTGTGCACAACTTTCACAGCCAGCCTTAATCCCAGCATCTTGTACATGAAGTCTGTATCTTGTAACATCTAGCTTAGGTTTATTATATTTTTATGTTTTATCACATCTTTACTGCTTTCCTTTATTTTATCGCAATTTACATACTTGTACAAACTCATTTTTAAAAGATTGAAAACCTGGTCGCATATACCATGAACATACCGCAATAACCTAAACCATTTTCCCGTGTTCGACCTAGAATCACATCGAGAAACTTGTGGTGGAATTACACTTGGTTCCATCGTAAGGAAACTTGTGACAATGCATGGCATACTACGTGAACACCTATAATTAACGTATAAATAGAAGTAGTATCGCATCATTGTGAGCACTTATATCATACATCCCATAAACGTTACAATCGGCCGCCAGGAAGACAGAATCCTAAGCCGGTTGGACAACCCCTTGGTTTACCACTGGCATCGCGTTATCGTTATTGTCCGCCATGTTGGCTGCCTTCTTTCGCCGAATTCTGTTCTGACGTACCCTTACGTGGAAAGTTCACTCGATCTCAGGGTCAACTACGAATTCCGATTCAGCACCAGGACTCATAAACCGTCAGGCTGCTCTCCACGTTGAACACACTCAAACACTAGAACAGCCAGTACAATGAGATCTGTCGTGTAAAATACCAAAAACACACTCAAACAATAAACCGTTAGCCATAGTCCCTGGCAACGACGCCATAAGCTTGTAACACATTTGGATGGATGATATAAATTGCTCACAATGATGCGATACTACGTCTAATTATGCGTTAATTATGGATGTTCATGTAGTATGCCATGCGTTGTCACAAGTTTCCTTATAATGGAACCAAGTGTAATTCCACCACAAGTTTCTCGGTATGATCCGAGGTCGAACACAGGGAATGGTTTAGGTTATTGCGGTACGTTCATGATACATGCGACCAGGTTTTCAATCTTTAAAAGTGTATTTGTACAAGAATATAAATTGCAATAAAATAAAGGAAAGCAGTAAAGATGCGATAAAAAACATAAAAAGACAGTAAACCTAAACTAGATGATACAAGATACATACTACATATACAAGATGTTGGGATTAAGGCTGGTTGTGAAAGTTATGCAAAAACATGGGATGTGGCGACAAGTCTTATGAACAGAATAGAAAGAGAAAGACAAATAATATAAACAACGCAAGTTCTTAATTGGATTGAAGGTACAAATACTGTTCCGCTCTTCTCTTGGCGTATACCTCTCAGTGATCAGTCGCGCTCCCACATGTCTGTGGTGAAACAGAGACTAACGTAATGAACGCAAGGTTGCTTCCATGTCTGGAAGTACTACTCGCTTTAGTTAATGCATTCTCCTGACCTTCTCTCGATAGATCAGAATGACACCTTCACTTCTGCTCTCACAGGTGAAGATATCGTCTAGCATGCTTTAGCTAAACGTATTTTATATCTTTAATACAGATTAAGTTCTTAGTGATTCATATTACTTATCAGAGGATTAAGAAGATATCATGGAGAAAGTGATTGGTAGGTGAACGAAAATAGAAAAAAAATGGTAAATGGAATTTATCGAAACATTTAATATTTCTACTAAGCGTTTGATACATGGTGTGTGAATGAAGAGATAAAGAAAACATGAATTACACAATGAAAGAGAGATAAAACAGATACAAATAGTGCAAATGTCTTGACACAGATTTCATGGAGATCTGCTTGCCGAATATGATGGATTTGATGGTGGGAAGAGCTTCCCTCTCAGGCTTGCTCTACCGGTAGCAGGGATCTTTGCACAGAGCTTCTGATCGAGTGTTTAGCAGGTTGGATCTGAGATTCACCTCTCGGCCTTATTTCGTCTTATTCTTGGATTTCTTCTCTTAAGCACCCAGCTCAACCTTCTCTCTACAATCTAGCAGCACTTAGCCCTGTATCAAGTAGCATATTTTTCTCTGAAATCAATGGGGTATTTATAGGTGCAAATCTTTGACTCTGGCCTTGTGGTCCTCACTCATGGTTATGGTAATTCCGAAGATGGAGGGATATTATTCCTTCTGTTATGCAATCAGATCATCAATTCTACACAACCGTTAGTTGTATACGTGTCTCATTCCTCCGCTCTTGCGTTGCTCAGCTGCATTTTTCAATCATAGGTTCGCATGCGATATTTGTTTTTATTATCGCATGCGGTTGAAACACAGCTCTCGGATCGACTGTTGCATTGCGCCGCCATTGCGGTATTCATCTCTTCATTGTTGGTTGATGAGCGCAATGTGATAGAGATGCGTTGATTAGTCTCTCGTGAGCCTTGAGCGCAAGCGGTGACTTGGTCTCCTGCAAAACAGAGTAAAGTTCGGCTTGTTTTCTATCTTTTTGGTGTTAGTGGGTGTAATTGTAAACATTTATAATTATTGCAATACTAGGCTAATTTTCATACAATTGACGCATAATTACTAACTTTTGGCCGCAATATCTAGATAAGGTGACATAAATAACTTGTATTTTTACAAGTTATCAGAATGCTTGAGGACAAGCATTGTTCAAATTTGGGGGTGGTGATAACTTGTAGAAATACAAGTTATTTTTGCTCTTAAGTTGGAACAACTAAGGTTTTTAATGATAAATTCTCCTCATTTTTAGAAGAAACACATGGATTTATTCAAACATAAGCAAACTCATGCAAAAGAAGTTTTATTACTAAATATCACGGCACTAACGCATTGTATTGTAGGATCTTTACAAAATGCTAACGCATAATCAAGAAGGTGCCACAGGGAAATGCATCGGAGGGAGTTTAACATAGAGAAGATTCATTGATCCATGCTGAATGTGTCACATCACCATTTGCAAGTATGGGCACCTGCAACAAGCGGCGTCTGAAAAGCTCCCGAGAGTCAGACGGCTGACCAGGGCATGGACTTTAATGTTGACAAGGGTATGGACTTTAATGCTGCCCATTCACCAAGTGGACATGACCAACGCCTATAAATAGATGAAGTCCCTACAGAGTTCGTAGGGAGGAAATTATCCAGTTCAGAAATTATCAAGATCCTTACTCTCTGTAATTAGTGTAGTCGTAGTTTAAGCTGTGCTGTGGTACCAGGACAATTGGAAGGGTTGAGAACCACCACCACCGCCGGTCAGGGAGCGAAGAAAGCCAAGCTTGAGAAAGACAATTCGTCCTTTTCCTATACAAGTGATTGTACACAACAGAATTGAGCCAAAGAGATACAAGAGATTGTACTCTGCGGCTTGACTCAGTTCATTTCATCTCATTTATCACTTTTGTTTCATTTGATTGAATATTGTTTTTGTAAAGGCAATTTGCTTCTTTATAAAATTCATATATTTGATCCATCACATTTTTTGCCATTGTTTATTTCTTGTTCATGTTGAATGCATTTATACTTTATGCAAAATCTCATTTCGAACGCTTAAGCCGACTTGATCAATTGGTAAAAGCATCTTTAACTTAGATTATTCGAGAGAATAACTAAGCTGCATCAAGTAGAATGCCTAATACAGCTAGAGATAGACTTACTGGTGTCTATTGCATTCTGTGGTAGACGCATGCATCTTAGAGATAGGTTTTGCTTGTTATTCGTATTGAGAAGTGTTGAATAAAGTCTAACGCATAAACAAAAGATAAGCAAATCATCCCATCTCATCCACATTACATTCTTGTTTGTGTACATTCATCTTAGACCGACGCATCCACTCACATTAAACTCTATTTTCGTATGATCCATCACTCACGACTCAACTATTTTGTATCATCTTGCACAGGCACAACACTTAGTGTAAATAACACATTTCTCTTCATATATTTAGGAAAACCCCTACAATAGATACAACGCAAGGTCTGCGTTTGTTTAACTGAATCCCTGAGTTCGACCCTGGACTTGCCAAGAGCCTAAATTAGATTTTATATTTGGGTCTGGTTTAGGAAAACTTGAACATCATTAGAAGAAGTGTTGTGCGGTCTGTTGCATCTATCTAACGCACTAACGCGTTACAAATACTTAAACGCATCAAAGCATCAACGCATCACTTATACTTATAACTTATTCTTCCAATTTATTTTATACAATACACTGCTAGAGCGAATCACGATAGCAACGAACAACCTATAAATAGCTTCTGCAATTCCATTGAAAGATATACGAGAATACAGGAATACTTGAGACTTGATACTTGAGTATTGGAATACATAGAAACGTGTATACTGATCTGAGGGAGAGACTGGTCTGAAGCGATTTCCAGAGAAGATCTAGGAAGAATAAAGAGACAAAGCCCAGAGATAAGTCTCCAGGCAAGGAATCCTTTCAATCCTCGCCGTCGAAGTTCTGTATGAAGATCACTTCTACTAGAAGAGCAAGCCTGAGAGGGAAGCTCTCCTCTTCATCCATTCCACACGCCGGCAAGCAAAACCTCCGTCCAGATTTGTGTCAAGACGTTGACACTCTTATGTATTTGTTTCTATCTCTTTTTCATCACTTGTACTCATTTTCTTTACTCTATCATTCACACCATGTATCAGACGCTTAATCTTAGTATTAATTGTTATGATCATTTCCATTATCATCCCTCTGTCTATTTCCGTTCATCCATGATTCACTTTCTCCATGATGTTTTCTTAATTCCTTGGGTAATTAGTAAGAATTAAGTAAGTAAATTAAATTGTGTTAAGGAAATAATTGTGTTTGGCTAAAGCATGTTAGATGGCATCTTCACCTATGAGAGCAGAAATGAAGATGTTATTCCGCCTATCGAGAGAAGGTTGGAAAAATGCGTTAACTAAAGCGAGAAGTACTTCCAGAGATGAAAGCAACCTTGCGTTCATCACGTTCATCCCTATTTCACCATAGAGATATGGGAATGCAACCGATCACTGAGAGGTGTACGCCAAGGGAAAGCAGAACCTTAGTTATATCTTTAATGCAATTAACAAACTTGCGATGTTTTTACTATTTATTTTTCCTATTTCTGATTCATCCATAAAGACTTGTCATCGCATACCACGATCCTTTGTATAAACTTCACAGTCAGTCTCGAACTCAGTATCATGTATCATGTACCTTGTATCTTGTATCACATTAGTTTAGGATTTACCTTTTAATGCACTTTTATTTTATCAACGCAATTTATGTTTATCGCAATTTAAATTCACGTACAAACCAAATCTTTTATTAATTGTAAAACCGGTTGCATGTATCACAAAAGTAACACATTAATGAAAACAATCCCTGTGTTCGACCTTGGATTATTCTGAAAAACTTGCATTGGAATTATACTTGGTTTCAGCGCAAGGAAACTTGTGACATGCATTACTCTATAGCATACTACAAGCATATAGTCAACAATGCATATTTAGAAGTAGTATCACATAAAATGTGCATGAGCAATAACACAACATAACATTCCATCTTTGTCACCAAGTTTATGTTTTTAACGCATATACTTGTTCATTCATTCATATTCATGTTTGTTCATATGCTGTAAGATATAAAAATAGCGTTACAATGTTACCCAAAGAGAGGGTATTTGCTTGATTTCTGATAGACATAAGGGCATTTTTGCTGCAATTAATAATGAAGAAATTGGTTAAAGTGAACCTAGAGTGTACTATCGATATTGTCTTCGCCATGTTGCCAGTAATTTCAATACGAAATACAAATCAAAGCAACTAAAAAATTTGGTGTTTAAGTCAGGAAATCAACACCAAAGGCGCAAGTTCATTCAGTTCATGAAATAATTGAAACAATTGCACTCTGAATGTCTTGAATATTTTTCAGACATTGACTTGGAAAAATAGACTCAGTCACACGACAATGGGTACCGTTATAGGTGGATGACAAGCAATGCAGCTGAATGCATGAATGGTGTTTTCAAAGGTGCTATAATGTTACCAATTACTTATTTGGTTAGGCTAACATTCAATCGCACAATACTGTATTTTAAACGTCGGAGACAAAAAATCAGTGAAGCACTGATTGTGGGGACATGTATACAGAATATGCCCTAAAAAAACTTAAGAGGTGGGAAAAACGGGCATTTGCACCTACAGCGACATCTATTGACAGGGAAAGTCAAACTTTTGAAGTACAAACTGGCATAAGTATGATTTCTCCCTATAAAGGACAACACACCCAAGTTTTGAACTTGAAAGAAGGAACATGTTCTTGCAATAAGTGACAGCCATTCAAAATTTCATGCTCTCGTGTAATTGCAGTTTGTAATTACATGCGTATGACATACATACCACTTATTGATGAATGCTACAAATTGTCCAATTTCAAGCATTGTTATGAAGGTCGCTTCCATCCAATTCAACACCCAGATTATTGGCCAGAACTGTCATTTATAGAAGTTCATCCAAATGCGGACTTACTAAGAGAACAAGGTCGACCAAAAAGTATGTGCATTCATAATGAAATAGATTGGAGAGAGGCAAGCCAAAAAATGCGATGTACAATTTGCAAGAGAGAATGACATAATAGGCGCACTTGTCCATAACATACATTAGGTGTTTCATCTTCGGATCATTAAGTGTATTTTTTTTTACTTGTATTTTTTTTATGTAATTGTATATTTTATGTACTTATATTTTTCATGTAATCGTATCTTATATGTACTTATACTTTTTATGTAACTGTTTCATTTTATGTAATTGTATATTTTATGTACTTGTATTTTTTATGTAATGAATTTATTTTATGTAATTATATCTTTTTATGTATCTTTTATGTCATGGATTTTATTATGCAATGTAATTTGAACTTCTTAGGTAATGGAGCTTGGTTCTTTTAAGTACAATTATACCAACAAAATACGCACGGTTCACAATCAGTATGGGATAGTTCTTCCACTGTAGTGTTGAGTTGTCAGAGAAGGGAGGCAACTACATAGTATACTATCCCATTTGATCACTGCATTATTCCCTATGTTCAGCAGGCAAGTTTTCTTGGGGTTGCACAAATTGGTTTTATCTAGCTTGATTGACACCTTATTACTGCTCTAGTTGAGCATTGGAGACCAGAAACCCACCATTTTCACCTGCCTAGTGGGGAATGTACGATTACGCTGCAGAATGTTGCCATACAATTTGGGTTACGAGTGGATGGGTAACCATTAACAGGTTCACCACAGTATGACTAGAATAACGTTTGTGAAGAGCTCTTAGGCATTCTACCAGAGGATCTGAAAGGATCAAGATTGAGTATCCCCTGGTTGGCGTCCCAATTTCCAGAATTACCTCCCGATGTCAACAACATCAGCGTACGAAGGTATGCACGAGCATACATTATGCAGCTTATTGGAGGATTTTTGTTTGCTGACAAGTCAAATACTTTAGTACATCTCATGTTCCTCCCACTATTGTCTGATTTCAAGTATGCTGGTACGTACTCGTGGGGTGGTGCATGTCTTGCATGGTTGTATAGAGAACTTTGTTGGGCTTTCAATGCACAAGCGTTGGAAACAATGGGGCCACTGATACTACTACAAGTATGGGCTTATGATAGATTTTCAAATATAACACCACAAGTCCAGCTACATGCCCCAGATCATCGTCCACTTAGTGCCAGATATTATTTCATTTATATATTTATTTCGTTACCATTTTATGTAAGAATATAAATTAATTGTATTTTTTATAATTTTAGATGGAATGGTGTATTAGTTGCCTCTAAACAGTCCGCAAATATGTTGCTCGTGTACAGAAAAATATTTGATATGCTGATGCATAATCAAGTAGCAAATGTATATATAAATGAATATTTATAACATTTTAGATGTATACTTATTATTTTTTTTTATCAGATTATTTATACGCTACACACACAATAGATTTGGTCATCCTTACCTGATTATTGTCGTGATGGTGAAGACATTTGGTTGACCGTTAGCCCTCTTATATGCTTCCGTATAGTAGAGTGACATCATCCAGATCGTGTGTTGAGACAGTTCGGTCTGCGACAAATGATACCTTCGTTGACCTATACACTCCCAGCATTACACCAGATCGATTTGAGAGGTAAGCATGACCAAGACTGGCGTCGAATCCATGTGGAATATTTATCCTACTGGCATGGACGACATGATCGTTGTGCATGGGAAGAATTAACAAATGGGGCAACTATATCAGACGACTATTTTTCTTGGTACAATTCAATCACGAGGCGATTTATCACGCCTGACGACGCTTACTATTATTGCATGGTAAGAGATTTAAAATCAGACATTTTTCATATATATGATATGAATATTGTTTAATATATTTTTTTTATTGTACAGAATAATTTTGTCGGTGATGTTTAACAATATTCAGTACAGAAAAACTTACCAGACTTAGGTTCAATATGTCAGCAAACATCGATCAACTTAGAAGGTATTATGCAACAAACAAGACGACTCAATATTGCTGACACCGATCGAAGACGTATTCATCGTAGACGACAACGACAACAGAGTGAACCTAATTTAGAGGGACACGAAGACAACCCCATGAGGGATAAGAGCCAATGGGTCGTTTTTAAATTTCATGTAAACTTTCATTTTCAAATTGTAAATTAAAGAACTAATTGTAAATATTCTTTAATATCATGACCTTTTTTTTAATATGAGTGCAAGATGTTTTCATTGTAGATTAAATATTTAATTAAGTTTAATAATGAAGGAATTTGTGGATCCATTCCTAATGTCTTAATAGTGTTGTACCTACAATTAAAAAAAAATTAGTCAACACTTTTTTTATAAAAAAGAAAAAAAAAAAAGAAAAGCAAATCGTGGACCGGGTCCATGAGTTTGCATCTGACCGGTCAACCAGTCGGCCGACGTGATGCTGACTGGATTAAACAGTACTCGTGTACCGGATACACGAGTTTGCCACATCGCAATCGTTACTACCAAAATTTTGTCAATAGTTTTCCCAAACACTATTCTTGGAAAAAGTTTTCATCTTACCTTATTTTTGTCATTATATATTAAAAAAATAATATTTAAAAAAAAATTCAATACTCTAGAAAATGAGGCCATCGGTAAATCACGACTAATACAACAAGAAACAACCCCAAAGAATGAAATTGTCACTGTAATTTGGGGAGGGCATAAATGGAGAAATAACCCCGAAAAAAAGGGAGGGAAAAAAATATGGACATGAGACATCTCTTCTCCGGCAACTCACACTATGTTTAGCACTGTAAAGCGAAAACCCTAGCACTCGCTCAGAGGTTTATGCCCATTTCGCCAATGGCGTTGAGTCTTTCTTTTATCCAATATTCTCCTCTCCATGCTATATCAGCTCACCGACTGTTTCCTATACCCTCAATTTATACTCCCAAAGTTGTTCTGAAAAACTCAAGGCATTGTTTTTCTACCATCACCTGCTCTGCTGGGAGGCCAATCCCGACGACGGAGGAAGAGGTTCTTCAAGCTGTGCTGGAGTCCGACGAGAAGATTCTTCCTTGTGTTAGGACGTACGAGAATGACTTGTCTCGCCTTACTCTTGTCGGAGGCGTCGATTTTCGGCAGTCTGTTACGGCAGCTGCGGCTGACGGCGGTGAAGCCGCCTCTGAGCATCTTGATTCTGGCATGTCTGCAATGGTTGTGGAGACTGTATTTCCGGGAAATTCTGACGAGCACAGCACGGTCTCGACCCGGCTGGTTAGTTATTTGTTAACCTGACTGCGTAATTTGATACTTTTTTGGTTCGCATTCGACGGTGGTTTCTTACGGAACCAATTTCCGTGACTAACAACTAAATATTCTTTGTCATCACTACAATTTCCATTTATTGGACCGATTCGAATCTTGATGTGAATGCACTCTCCCAAACTTTTGCACCTGACATGTAAGCTTCAGGAGCGGCCATTTTAATTTGGATTCTTCTTAAAAAAAATTATACTGATTTTGATTTCCACCATCGAAATAATTAACTCCATGATTGATGTATGGGATTGATATGATAGCGTTCTCCATCTCTGGTTCTTTGCTATCTTTAGCAGCTCCTTCACAAATATGTCCATTTCTAGTATTGTTCGATGTTCTCTTAAAATTATGTCGACTGTAGTATGATGTTGTCATCTCATGGAATTGTGTCTTGTTGTAAAACATTGCTCATTGTAGTATCTGTCACATTGTATCTCTTCCCCACTCTCTATATAATATTGTCAGTTTGTTAGATAAAAAGTAGCTATCCGATTGTACCTATCATTCCTAAGTTGACTGTGTTAACAGTTTTTACCTGCCAGAGAAGTTAAGGAAAAGGCTAGGAAGCTCAAAAAGTCTCTCGCTCAAGATTTTCATTCAAGTACCTCGTCCAAAAATATACTTGCTATGACGTTTAGACAAGTAGTATTGCAACAGCTCTGGAACTTTGAACTGGTTGTCTTTATACCCGGATCTGAAAGGAATATGGAAGATCTTGAAAATCCAAGAGAGGTTGGTAATTTCGCCTTACTTTCCTTTATTTTTCGTGTTTGTGGATATTTTGTTTGTTTGAAAAATTGAAACATCACGGTAGTATGTCTATGCTGCAGGTTTCGCATGATACTGATAGGTTCAGTTCTCTTGTGCATTTCATATCAGCAGGTTCCAATTTCTTTCACCCTCAGTTCATCCGAGGAACGAGCCATCTCTGTTCTTGCAGAAACTGTTTGCATGTGCGCTCTTCAAAATACAGAAGGAAAATTTGTCAATGGGACATCAAGTGGAACTTCAACTAGATTTTTTGATTGGTTCCGGAAGTCTACAATTGTTGCATCAAAGGATTCTTCAGTTATTATCTACAAGTTATTTGACAATGAGGTAGCTGATGCCAAGAGTCTATTACAAAAATTTAATTCAAATAAGGAGAGCTGGAAACGTAGGAATTTCAAGTCGATGAACTATTGGTGGATGCCTTCTGAACTCACTAAACTAGAAAAAATCGGTGGGGCTGAATTCTGTGCATGGGTTAGCGAGTATGTACCTTCTTACAGGCTACAAATTGATGCTTATCAGTTCAATGGCTTAAAATTTGGAGGCTGGAGAGAATCTGCTGAGAATAGGTGGGAAGTCCTTTTGACCCACTCCCAAATGGTATTTTAATCTTTCCTTTTCAGCAGTTCTCATTCTGTATATCTTAATGTGTCCCGTGATGGTATTTTCACTCTTTAGCCTAGTTCAAGAGTTGCCTTCTTGGAGGCGCTCCTTTTGCCGACGGCAATAGTTATTGTAAATGTGTATTAGACACTCTTATTTCTCTGCTTACATATAGTCACAAACACAAGATAGTACATTTTCTATATCAGATTGAGGCACAGAGAGTGCTCTACAAAATATTATCTTTATGTATTTTTGCGCATTAACACGTTTCAAATTTAATGTTTATGTGGTGTATAGAATTAAGGATGCAAACTTAGATTCGCACCTATTCGGTTTCAAGAAAAAATTAAAATTAAAGTATCTATCTACATGGATGTAATAATTTTGAACCACTTCATTAAATTTTATGCAGTAAAATTTATTATCATCATTGTTATTTTAGCTTCTGCATGTTCTTGTGCTTTTGTTTATGTATATCTCAATTCCTTATTTAAATATTCTTCCATGTTAGTGTTCATGTCTTCCGTGTGACTTTAGTGAATCCAAGATTTAAAATATAATCAAAAGTCTAGCGCTTTGAGACATGCACACACTGTTTACAACAGTGTCCATACTTCCTATTCTAAAACTAGCTGACCAATCGTCATGCAGGTAGGATTGGCGAACATATTAGACATTTTCTATGAAGATGTATATTCTCTGCCCGATAAACTACTGCAATGTGGTGCAATTGTGCATTCTGCTAGCTTGTTAAGCAAAAAGGTATTTGCTTATATGTAGATACATGTATATGATTATAAATTTATGTTCATGTGCATTCTGCTAACTCGTATGTGTGTCTTTGATTATACATTGGTTTCTTTGCATATCTTAATCAAAGTTGTTTGCTTCCTCTTTCTTCTTGGTACAAAAAGTTGCTTGCTATTGAAGTAGATGGTCAATATGTTTCAGAGAAACTATTCCTCCTGGGGATTGCTATCCAAGACTTTAGCTGGTGGAGTTTTTCTTGTCGCTATTGGTGCTGTTGGTCAACGTTTTATGTCTCGAGTTCATGTGCCTGGACGGTGTAGTGTAGAACGGCCCATTACATCACTCTATGGAGTTAGCTCTGTGAAAGATCAAGCTATAGAAGCTGCAAAGGTATCCACCAAACTACCCCTTTAGTTTCTTTCTAGTTTCTCACTTGATCCATTATGTATTTATATTGAGATATAAAATTTAATATATAAACCTTTTATTGACAGTTGGAAGAATACTGCACCTCAGTTGTAAAAATAATAAAAGATGCCTTTGGTTGGCATGGTGATGTACATACAGATAAGAGAGTTGGTGCATGGATTGGGGAAGCTCCTGATTACTTGATGGTGGTTGAATCTGATATTGGTAGTGAAGATGCTCCGTCTGGTACGACAGAACAAGAAAGTACTGATGGAGTAAAAGCTTCAGCTCAGGATAT
Organism: Benincasa hispida; assembly: GCF_027475165.1. NCBI lineage: Eukaryota > Viridiplantae > Streptophyta > Magnoliopsida > Cucurbitales > Cucurbitaceae > Benincasa > Benincasa hispida. The sequence goes on from NC_143480.1 coordinate 9,062,610, forward strand.
AGCTAGTTATCAGGTGATTTGAAATTTTCATTTGCTTTTGCTTCACAACCTCTTAAGGGGGATGAATTAGGGAATGACTCGCATAATTGCTTACAATGTTTTACATTCTAAGTGTGCAAAAGACCGAAAGACCTGAGCATTTGGTTGCTCAAATGCTATTAGTCAAACTTAAGCATGCCGAGTTCTTTCCCTCTTTTGGTTAGCAACCTGGTTAATTTTGCATTATTTTACTTATACAGCGGGATATTTTTTATCCTCTGAAAAGGGAATCATTCAGGTCTAGTTTTCAAGTTCGAATGAATTCTATTCACTCTTAGTCATATGTTATATGTACAAGTTTATATGCCATGTGTCACAGTCGCACTTTCCGAAGCTTCACTTAGCGATTGTGCGGCACTTGTTCCCGCCCACGAATAAGTCAGCCAATTCGAATACGGACAACTGATGGCACACCGGGTGCCTCTCGCAACCTCCACCCCCGTTTTAGAGAAAACGGGTTTGGAGAAAAGGTTTTCGCAAACAGTTTGATTGTAGGAATAGAGAAGAGAAAGATTGTAGTAGGCTAGAAAACAATAAGCAACAACAACAGTTTTATAACATACTACTTCGGGTATGGGGAAGTGATGGTTAGTCTTATCCCCATATAATGCATTCTGAACAAAAACACATCCGCTATCCTTGCATATGGAAATGGACGAGCGGTCACTCACTAAGAAAAGTACATATAAACCTAACTACTTAGACAAAGGAAATACATAGGATGAAAGCATAGTAAAAAGAGGTGGAGGCGGTCATGCGGCCATGGGCAACATGATCTGGACAAGCATGACCGTGACATTGTCCCCCACTCAATTGGTTGACGTCCTTGTCAATCGACTCTGATCGAACTCAGCATATTGTTGAGCAGCTGCCTTTAAGACCTTCCATGCGCTCCCAACAAACTTCTCTGTCTTGGAGGCTACTCCACTTCTCCAGGAACTCTTCCCAACTTGGCCCTGGTCCTTCCGCCCTGTCGCTCCTTCCCGCAAGTCTCTCGTTGGCCTTTTCTTTTGCCATTCTCTTCGTTGTGGCCTGCGAACGGGTCACCACCCTATATCTCCCCTCGACATGGTTGGGATGATAGGGTTTTAGTCTACTTATGTAGATGACAGGATGAATCTCCATCCACGGTGGTAACTGCACCCGATAAGAAGTTTTCCCAACTGTTTCAATGACTTCCACCGGTCCTCTAAAGTTGCTCATGAGGCGATGTTCTCTTTGTTCTCGACTTCAAAACTGTCCCAGGCACAAATTTACTCGAACCTAGTCTCCTGGTAGGAACTCTCGATGTCTAGGCTTCCTTCTTCTCCTTCTCCTCCTCTTTGGAGTCGGGAACTTGTGTAAACTGTCCGACTCAACAACATAACACTACTCCAAGACACACAGAATGTCTTGGGGGCCTTCTCTTCTGCGGTTTCGACTGACTTGTGGGTAAAGTCCTTCTCCAATTGGAGGGTCGAGATCATCCTTATCCTCTTCGGTCGTCTGATCTCAGCATGCACAATGGTGGACGTAGACTCGGTGATCACTAGATACTTGGTGAGGGGTATCGGTATTACCTTGTGCTCAAGCAAGAATTCCATCCCCGACACCACATCAAAGTCATCCATCTTAATGGTCACGAAATCGGCAGGGCCACTCCAGTCCCCCAACTTTACGACTGTCCTCTTTACCATTCCTGTAATCGGCAAGGCCTCAGAGTTCACTGCTTTCATTTTACCTGCGCCTCCTTCCCAACGGAGATTCAGCCGTTTGGCTTTTGTTTCAGACATAAAATTATGGGTGGCCCCTGAATCGACCATGGTACTTTTGGCCAATCTATGGTTGACCCAAGCATCAACATACATCAGTCCGCCTCCGTGGGATCCCTTTTCTTCTCCTACATCCTTTTGGAGGACAATAAATATCTCAGGGCCCCAACCCGTGGGGTTCTATCTTCCTCTACCTGCACATTCTCGTCTTCTACTTGGAACAACTTTGCCTTTCCAGTGCGAAGCTAATGAGGCTTGGAAAGCATTAAAGGTGGCTCGTTTCGGACATTCGCTTGCCTTGTGCGGGCCCTTGCATATATAATAGGATAAGGGCCGATAATAATTCTTCTAATTTTGCCCCCGCCACGTATTTCCAATCGTCTGCTGAGGAGGTCTACTATCCCCATTGTTGTCTCTATCTCCCCCACTGTTTTTCGATGGGCTCAAACCGTTGCTCTTTCTCCCCCTATTAGGGGATTTCAAGTGTTGTCTCATCTCTTGAGATTCATCAATCAAGTCAAATAACCGTTCGGCCGCCGCGTATGCGGTTGGGAGATCCTGTATTCTCTGCTCATACAGTTTTGTTTTTGCCCACGGTTTCAGGCCTTCGATAAAACATAAAACTGTCTTTTTCGGACATGTCTCTTATGTCCAACATCAATCCGACAAATTGTTTCACGTAGTTCCTAATAGTATCAGTATGTTTCAATTCCCATAGCTTGCGTCTTGCCAAAATCTCAACATTTTCGAGGAAGAACTGAGAACGCAACTTTTGTTTCAGTCTCTCCCACGTGTCAATGGTACACCGTCCCTCTTGGACATCCATGAAATGAGACCTCCACCATAACTTGGCATCCTCTGCTAGGTGCATCGTCGCTGGGGTGATCTTTGACTCTTCAGTCGTTGTGTTCGTAGCCCTGAAGTATTGTTCCATGTCAAAGATAAAATTTTCTAGCGCCTTTGCGTCGCGAGTCCCACAGAAGGGATTAGGCTCGGGTACTTTTACCCTGTTGAATTGGGGTGCACCTTTGACTGGGGCTTGATTTCCCACTGCTCTCATGGTAAGGTTATTTTTTGCATTTGTCTGCAATCTCTGCCCGGACGACATCGATGGTGGTTTGAAAGTCCTCGGACATTTCGGTCACCATCTGGATGATCGCTCTCTACGAGATGTCTAGTTCTTTGACACGCTCTTCTATTGGGGTAACAAAGCCAGACAAACCATCCCCATGCTCAAGAGGCCTATCCATCGTAGTTTTTTCCTCTAGGGTCTCAACCCTTGTCAACTATTCCCTGATGGGCATCTCGTCTAAGCGGCCAGCCATCACATCAATTTCATCGGCCTTGTCGGCGACTTCCTGTAACCGAGTCTCTAGGAACTGAACCTGATCAGGGACTTCCTATTAAATAGAGCATTTGCTCTTCAATCTCGACCAATCGGTCAACATGGGACTTGCCCAACTGCTTGTAGGAGACATGATCACAACTTCTCAACTCTACGAGCCGATTTGGCTCTGATACCAATTGTCACAATCGCACTTTCCGAAGCTTCACTTAGCGATTGTGCGGCACTTGTTCCCGCTCACGAACAAGTCAGCCAATTCGAATACGAACAGCCGATGGTACACTGAGTGCCTCTCGCAATCTCTACCCCGTTTTAGAGAAAACGGTTTTAGAAAACGGGTTTGGAGAAAAGGTTTTTACAAACAGTTTGATTGTAAGAATAGAGAAGAGAAAGATTGTAGTAGGCTAGAAAGCAATAAGCAACAACAGCTTTATAACATACTACTCCGGGTATGGGGAAGTGATGGTTAGTCTTATTCCCATATAGTGCATTCTGAACAAAAACACATCCGCTACCCTTGCATATGGAAATGGACGAGCGGTCACTCACTAAAAAAAGTACATATAAACCTAATTACCTAGACAAAGGAAATCCATAGGATGAAAGCATAGTAAAAAGAGGTGGAGGCGGTCATGCGGCCATGGGCAATACGCCCTGGACAAGCATGACTGTGACACCATGCACCCCTATTTGAGTTGATCAGAAAGAAAGAAAAATTACTTAAGGAAGCACCTTAGGAGTTTGGAGCACCTATAAGAGCAATGAAATCTTGCCAAATTATAAACTTCTTCGCAGGTTCTTTCTCCATTGGCGTCAATCTTAGGGTATTTATTTTCTTTCCTGAACCCAGACATTGTTTTAGAGGAAGAAGTTTGAATGCTCACCTCTACATGTTAAACTCAAAAAGAAAGGAAAAAAAAGTTGTATTGTTTTAGAGGAAATTAGTTTTTCTCTAAAATTATATATATACTTGGCTGATAGATTAAGGATCTAAGAGAAATTGAAACAAAGGAGAAGGAATTCCCACACTTCCTACTTTAAGTAAGAACACAAGAATAATAGATGACTTTAGGTTGCATCTGCATTTCTACTCAGCAGGCTTGAGATCTATTAAGGCATTCATGGGAAACCATTTAACAGAAAATTGAAATATTTCACCTTTTTTCTTTGTTGATCATGACAATTTGGCAAGATTTCATTGCTCTTATAGGTGCTCCAAACTCCTAAGGTGCTTCCTTAAGTAATTTTTCTTTCTTTCTGATCAACTCAAATAGGGGTGCATGGTGTCACAGTCATGCTTGTCCAGGGCGTATTGCCCATGGCCGCATGACCGCCTCCACCTCTTTTTACTATGCTTTCATCCTATGGATTTCCTTTGTCTAGGTAATTAGGTTTATATGTACTTTTTTTAGTGAGTGACCGCTCGTCCATTTCCATATGCAAGGGTAGCGGATGTGTTTTTGTTCAGAATGCACTATATGGGAATAAGACTAACCATCACTTCCCCATACCCGGAGTAGTATGTTATAAAGCTGTTGTTGCTTATTGCTTTCTAGCCTACTACAATCTTTCTCTTCTCTATTCTTACAATCAAACTGTTTGTAAAAACCTTTTCTCCAAACCCGTTTTCTAAAACCGTTTTCTCTAAAACGGGGTAGAGATTGCGAGAGGCACTCAGTGTACCATCGGCTGTTCGTATTCGAATTGGCTGACTTGTTCGTGAGCGGGAACAAGTGCCGCACAATCGCTAAGTGAAGCTTCGGAAAGTGCGATTGTGACAATTGGTATCAGAGCCAAATCGGCTCGTAGAGTTGAGAAGTTGTGATCATGTCTCCTACAAGCAGTTGGGCAAGTCCCATGTTGACCGATTGGTCGAGATTGAAGAGCAAATGCTCTATTTAATAGGAAGTCCCTGATCAGGTTCAGTTCCTAGAGACTCGGTTACAGGAAGTCGCCGACAAGGCCGATGAAATTGATGTGATGGCTGGCCGCTTAGACGAGATGCCCATCAGGGAATAGTTGACAAGGGTTGAGACCCTAGAGGAAAAAACTACGATGGATAGGCCTCTTGAGCATGGGGATGGTTTGTCTGGCTTTGTTACCCCAATAGAAGAGCGTGTCAAAGAACTAGACATCTCGTAGAGAGCGATTTTCTCCATTGGCGTCAATCTTAGGGTATTTATTTTCTTTCCTGAACCTAGACATTGTTTTAGAGGAAGAAGTTTGAATGCTCACCTCTACATGTTAAACTCAAAAAGAAAGGAAAAAAAAGTTGTATTGTTTTAGAGGAAATTAGTTTTTCTCTAAAATTATATATATACTTGGCTGATAGATTAAGGATCTAAGAGAAATTGAAACAAAGGAGAAGGAATTCCCACACTTCCTACTTTAAGTAAGAACACAAGAATAATAGATGACTTTAGGTTGCATCTGCATTTCTACTCAGCAGGCTTGAGATCTATTAAGGCATTCATGGGAAACCATTTAACAGAAAATTGAAATATTTCACCTTTTTTCTTTGTTGATCATGACAATTCCAAAGGCTTGTTTCTCAAAAAAGAAATATTTCACCTTTTTGAATTTTGATCCTTCTAACTTTCCATATGAATAGAGCTGAGCTTTGGCTAACTTAGATTTGGTATCTATGATCTTTGAAAACTGGCTCTTTACAGAGAATTCACCTAATGATTCGAGTGTTCACCTCCTTTTATCTTCTGCTTTTTAGGGCTGAATCCATTCAGCTACTCCAATGAATTGCTAAGGTCACAGTTTCACTACATTCAAACTCCTCCGGGACAATATTTTCCGGGACTTGGTTTTCTCTTCTCAGCCTCACTGACTGAAATCTCCTGTGAGGTTGTGACAGCTAAAGCAGGACATTTCTGCATCTGGCTTGCTCAGCTTGCCATTACTGCCATCTGCCCTTCCAAAGTAGGTTCAATACCATATTCTAGTCTGAGGTGTAATCGTACCCCTGGTTTTCATATATTTACGTTAAGAACTGGAGCAGCCTCCCCTTTTTAGTTCTCTTGTAAACTACCCCTATCTTTCTTTTATATACAGAAAAGAGAATTCTGCATCGAAGTTCATTAGGTTTGTCACGAAATTCTCATATCACTTTGTCAGCAGGCTAGGTACACAAACCTCACCAAATCAAGGGGACAAAAATAGTGTTGAAGCCGACAGATGCCCAACAATTCCAATTGTTTGATTACCCTATATACAATCTTGCATTCTTCTTCCAAAATGATGGGCATACAAATCTTGCATTCCTCTTCCAAAATGGTGGAAAGTGTCAACCACAACCCCCTTTTATGGACACATATTCGTCCTACTCTCCATTCCTCTTTTTGCCAGCTTCCATGACTTGGTTTACAGGGAGGTGGCTTACAGGGGATACCCTCCATATTTTTAGCAGCTTTTCAGCCATGCCTTATTCTGTCAAAATAGAATTGTCATTTGCAAGGTGTGATGGTCGTTATGTTTATCAATCCTAGAGCCTTCTATTTAACCCGCACCATGTGATATAGCATCCTATCTTGCACATCTCTCACTAGGATAAATAAGGAGGGCAAAGCACACCTCTTGTCTTAAACTTCTCCTGACTTCGAGGTAATTTAGATTGATATAGCATAGGAGATAAAAGGGGAGAAATCTCCAATAATAAAATTAAAGTCTTTATTATGAATCAAAAGTTGTCAATACAAGTAGACAATTTCTCTATTTTTACATAATTGGAAAGTAAACTAATCCTAATCTTAATTAATCAAGGAAACTAATCCTAATCCTAATTAGTCAAAGAAACTAATCTCAATCCTAATAAACCAAGGAAACTAATCCTAATTCTAATCAATCATGAAAACTAACCCCAATCCTAATCAATTAAGGATTTGGCCATAATACCCTAACTTATCCTAATCCTACATCATTCTATCCCTTAAAAAAAAAAAAAAAAAAACTCATCCTCAAGTTTTAAAACAAAAATGAAGATAAAAATAAGAAAGTAAGCCACTCGAACAGGCACATCTCTGAATATCAGACATCGATAACAACCAATTTTCACGAGCCATGCCAATATATCAAATATTTGATTCTTGAAAGGGAAAGTTATTTCATCAATACTATCATCAATGAACCCAAGAATTAAATTGTTCAAAAAATCCTTTGTTAAAATATATGCAGACTCCTTAAGGAATGGTGGAAAAAGATTTTCGCCCATGAAGAATTCATATCCTCCCAGTACTTCCTCTGATATAACCTTGATCTTGGTTGTTCTTGAACGATTCTCGATAAATCTTGGACATTTTTTGCTTTTCATAGGTGTCGTTGATTCTCTTGTTGTCTTTTTTGGCTGTCAAGGCTAATTTCCACTCTATTCTCTTGTTGTGAAGGTTATTGTGGTTGGTTGTGTGGTCTCAGTTAATTGATCTGACTAATTGGACACATTCTTTGTGGTGGTTTTTTCATCTTCTTCAACACCTCCATCGTTGTTTTCATCAATTAATAGTTCCTTATCATCTAGTTCGAATTGAGCAACCTCCATGTTAGTCCCATCGATTTTTTCTTCTTCCAACGCAAGCTCCTCTTTGTGCAATTTCACAACCCATTTGGATGAGTTATTGATCTTCTTGAGGGACTAAATGTGATTCTTGATGGTTTCTTAAAAAATCTTGAAGATTATAATTATGCCTTTCTTGAATTTTTTCCAAAAGAACCAAAATTTCATTCATTCTCTTCCGAAAGTCTTCTTGATAGATGTTTTTATTTGAATATTTCTGTTTTCTTGAAAATGTTTCGACCTCCAAATTTGTGTTGGACTGATTCATGGGTGTTCTTTGATGTTGGTGATTATAATTTCTTTCCCACTCTAAATCATCTAACTCCTATTTCTTACATCAATTTCTTGAGAAACTGTTTGATTGGATCGTTGGGCTCTTTGTTGATAATGTCGCCTTGTTATTCCATTCCAAACTTGCATAAGATTTTTTATCGGAATTGCTAGAATCACTATAATCAAATTTCAAATGTGGATAATGATAGGTTATTTGAGAAAATCAAGCACATGCAAAATTATTATGTTGGAATTCTTCTTTTGAATCACTTGAATCAAAATTCCAGCACTGCTTTTGGGAGGAAATTCGACTTTCTTGCCTATACCCACTACTATATTTTTTCTTTGCCGTCTTCCTTGATCGATAATAATTTATTCTAGCAAAATCTTGAAAAAAAAAATCCTCTGTATAGATGTGGACTGTTCAACAACAAGCACAACTCACGAAGCTCCCTCTTGCGATCGGCGTCGCCAAGAGTTTCCCATCTTCCACCGGTGGCAGTTATGTTGGTCCGGACGGCTGCTCTGATACCAAATTGATGTAGCCTAGGAGATAAAAGGAGATAAATCTCCAATAATAAAATTAAAGTCTATTATGAATCAAAAGTTGCCAATATAAGAAGACAATCTTAATCCTAATCCTAATTAATCAAAGAAACTAATCTTAATCCTAATTTGTCAAAGAAAATGATCTTAATCCTAATAAACCAAGGAAACTAATCCTAATTCTAATCAATCATGGAAACTAATCCCAATCCTAATCAATTAAAGATTTGACCATAATACCCTAACTTATCCTAATCTTACTACATCATAGATATTTCGTAAGGATCAATAAGCACTAAATTCAGTTGAGCTGATTGGGACCAAAGATTTCTCTCTAAAAGGGATTTTTATTCTACAGAGTTGTAAGCTTTCTCTGGATCGAATTTTAAAATCTTTCCACTTCCGTTCCCCATCCTTTCCTCAATGGCCTCATTATCCATCTCGAGGGAAACCGTTATTTGTCTCTATCCAGCCATTGCCATCTAGCTACTAAGTACTTTCAACGAGCACCTCCGAAATGATTTGAATAATCTTCTTTCATCAAGTTAATTGGTCTGAAGTTTAATCCTTAATTGTCCTTTTGTAATTTAATTTATTTCTTTTTAGTGAGGCAAATTATATTTTCTCCGAGGCAAATAATATGAAATGATCCACAAAATTCTGGTTTGAAGATTTATCAAGATTTTACGAGACTGTTGGCACCTTTACCTGTGCAATAATGGTCGATACTAAATATCAAAAGTTCTCATACTTTAGTAAAATGACTATTAAGTACCCCTTTTGTTTATTGATTATTTATAGATAATGTGTTTGCTCACCTCATTGTTAAAACCTAGGTGGTCTTGTCGACTGAAGGAAAGATTGTAGGATTCCAACCAACCAGTCGGGTCGCTGTTAACTATTGGGCTGCAAATCCTTTAGCAAAGCAATTATACGGGGGGAGGAATTTGTCCCCGGGTAAGCCAAAATTCTCTTGCGTGGAAAATCCATCTCTAATGCCGTCAACTTGTGCAATGATTCGTCTGTGTATCATGCAGGGCTTATCGAAACTGGGTTAAGGATCAGGCGCCCTAATGAGGTCATTGTAATAGAGTTGCTTATGTCAGTGAAAACTGATGCTTTCTTTGCTTTGGCAAGGCCTGCATATTACTCAATCCCCTGAGTTCGCAGGCAGCATGGTTGGATTTTCAGAAACGCCATTCTCAACATGAATCTGGATATTTAGACGCTAGTGCAGCTCCTGGATAATTTTATTACCTCCAGTCTCCCCTGAAGAGTCACCATGCTGTGCATTTCGCCCAAATCTCCTCGATGCTGTTGGAGTCGTATAGTTATTCAAGTAGCGTAGGAAATTTTGTATTATTGACATCCAAATTAGTTTTCATGTTTGCTTATTATGGATGCTATGACCAACAGTTTATATTGATCTAGTATCCATTTGTGCATATTGAATTAAGATCCGTACAAGTACTATATCCTCTTTTGCATTTCTCTATTTCGAATGAGTTTCTTCTATCATAGCCACGGTTTTTTAAGTCATGGGGATCGACCATGCCATAGGTTCAAGAGCTTTTTCAGTACTAAATGAATAATATTATTTTGTTATGGATAATGCACTTAAATAATCGTAATCAATTCAATTTCATTTTATAATTGGTTATTTAACTTATGAAATTTCTGACTCTGTAGGTTCATGCTCTACTTTCATTTTTTTTTCCTTCTTTTTTTGAATATATGGATCACTATAAAGTGGTATAAGTTGTTTTGGATATTCTAGTATAAACTACTGAAAATATATTAGACGACATTGGCTTCCAGAAATGAGATTCAATCAGAAGTTGTACAAGCTCTCTTCCCTCATGGATTTTCTGTTGGAAAAGTATTCCCTTCCCACCAAAGCGACATTATAGGATTGATCATAAACTGAGATGGTTTCATAGCAAGATGTCAATTATCAACTTTCTTCCACTCCCGCAATTGGTGAGTAGCTCTTACAATAATCGTCAGCAGCCTCGTATAGCGAGCAACCTTACTTGTATGGCATTCATTTTTCTTTTTCTTTGGGGGAAAAAACGTAGAAAATTGACGGGCAGCCTTACTTGTATAGTAGAGCAGCCAAATGATTACTGATGCAACTCTTGTAATCTACATTTGCAGATTGATACAATGGGAAAGTAGGGTTCTAAATCTTTCATTTTTAAGTTCCATAAACACAAGCTAACATAGCCACACTACCTATTCAAAAACCTAATTCATGAGCCTAAAACACCCAAGAACTCGGAAAATTGAAGTGAAATTAAGGCTTTATATGGTAGCAGATATGTTTCTTTTGAAAGGATGGTTGAGTTCTTCCCACAAAATAATAATAATAATAATAAATAATAATAATAAATAATAAACTTATTATTTTTATTTTTTTTTAAAAAAGTTATATCGCGTTAGGCTGAAAAATTAAATTCAATGCAATATCAATGAAAGGATCTTAAATGGAAGAGATCATTACATGATCTTAAAGAAAGAATCGATCTTAATGGATATAAGACAGTTGGGTCCAGAGAAAACATCAGACAACTAAGACTTAGCCTATTTGCAAATGGAACATACAAATACTCCCTTCCCACCAACAAGAGCGTAGCTCAACTGGCATAATGTTCATATTATCAACCTCGTGATTTGAGGTCCGATCCTCCCACCCCACACTTTAATTACAACACTTCTTCAAAAATAAAAAAATAAAAAAATACTCCCTTCCCTTGTTACTTCAATATTTTCAATCCACTTGCACTCAGAATATCAATGAAAGGATAACGGATGAAATTCAACATGAAACAATTCGGCAAATCTACATTTCTGACAATGGTTAACAAGGTTGTAACCTTCGAGCAATATACATTTCAATATCTTGAGAGATGACCGAAAAGATTACTCAAGATGTGTATGTTGACAATTGACGGCAAATAAAATGAAAACTACTATTATCCGCATACATAACATAACATAATGTAAGCGGTTTTCATTTCATCGAAATCCAGACGCCCTAAACCATTATTGGAGTTTGTGTAACGCCAGCAGAAACAAATATACATCACTACTTAGGCTTCAGCTGAGTTTCAGGTGACTAATCTCCCTCTAGAATATACCAATTGCAAATTGTAACCCAAAATATTAGGGAAACAACCGGCCTTACCGTTTCCAGAAGTTAGAAGCTCCATATCAAGGTGTATCCGTTGCAGCTCCCATGAGATGAGTATCGGATAGTATACCATGAGAGAAAAAAGAAAGAAAAAAAAGAGTTATTTATGTTATTTGAGGCCAAAAAGAAAAACCAAATTCTGAAAGAATGAACCGTAAACTCGATCCCATCATATTCCGATGGAAACCATCAGAGCAAGCAATTCATTCGACGACTGAGCTTCTTAACTATGTAAGGTAATATTCACTCAAATTCTCCACAAGGTAATCATATTGTGCATGAAGCATATAGTCATATGTTCCGTTGGGCGGCATGACTCTATTTGCTGAGGGGTAAACATTTCCAAGACCAACTTTTGTGTTAATTCTGGTCCTCCCCTTAACAAAGCGTTTATTATCAGGAAATTCAGCAGTCAATCTCCCCATTTGCCTCTGTAAATCAGCAACTGAATCATTAGATACCTTTGCCTTGGAACCTTTTTTCCCATCGACAAGTTTCAGCTCCAATCTATACAAAGCGCAGGCATCATATTTATTAATTTCATACTCATAAAGATGCCACTCAAAGTGGTTCAATGGCTGAGGATCCATGTAATAAGATCTTTTCAACCCTCCAAACTCATTCATCACTTGCTTTCTTGACTCGTGCCAACCACGTCCACTGTAATCAGGCAGTGACCTCTGCTTTCTATTCCCACTCTCAAAAGCTCTACGAGGCTTATCAAAGAAAAGCCACTCCCTAATCATCTCACCCTCCAATATTGCCAGATCAAAAAGCTCTGCAATATAGGAAAAAGATGTTAGGTAAATATAATTCGACAAAACATATTTCACAATTGAATAGAATGCAGCCAATTTCAACTATGAGTTACAGTACGTGCATTCCATATCAATACAAACATACAAGAGATGCATAAACTTACCAGGGGCATTCCATGGGGATTTTGCCGTGGCAGCTCCCTCACATTCAGGGATACCAACATCTTTCCCTTGTGCCTTTGCACTAAGAGCAGCAAAAAGCAAACCATCCTTCAGACCAATTCCACCAGGTCGTAAAACTGGACCCATTCCAGGAGGGCCTTCATTCAATGCTAAGGCAGCATGAAAGCTGCTACAGTAGTCCTCACACCAATCCATCCCTTGGGCAGGTCGTGGGCAATCCCAAAGTGCACATTTTGGGCCTAAAAAAGCAGCAGGTGGAGGGCAAATGCTGGGACAGTAGCTAGAAACATGAGGAATTGCACCCTCCCCACACAATCCTCTACCATTAAGGATAGAGTAAAAGTTGTGCTCAATGCCTTGATGTAAATCAAACTGATGACACTCCAAAGGTGTAGGTCCTTCCAAGTTATTCATAGCCATACCATGAACTCCTGAAGGGGAGTTCTTGCATTGATCAACTAGAGGGAAGCTTGGTTCTTGGTGTACGTGATTCACATTATATCCCTGAAGTAGGTTAATAGTGATACTAAGAACCTATAATAACATGCATGAAAGGCAGCAGATTCTCAAATTTATAAGGCATATTTTAAATGCAGGGAAGAAACCAAATGCTGGGACAACAAACTAGAATAGAAGGGAAGGAACCAACTTCCCCAACAAAATTCATGTTCATACAACTTTTAGAGTTTAAACACATTGCATGGTCAAAGTCCAGGTCATGGGGCAAGAGATAGAAAATCCCATGACGGGCATGTATCAATAACTCCATGCTTGTATCCCAATGTTCATCTGTGTTAGAGAAAGGGATGGTCAGGCAAATGTGGTGGAATCAAAATTTGTAATCTCACCAACTATCATAGTTGACATGCATGGCGTGACTGCATAACAAGGGCCTAGATGCATATTAGGGGAGTTCATTTCTTTATTATGATTCCCATATCCAATCTAACTGGAGGCTAAAAACTGATTTTGGCCAAGTGATTAATTCATTTATAAATCTTACATCTCTGTTTGCAGTTATTTTTTTCTCAGTATCTTTTGCAAAAGGCGGAATCAATACAAAAATATCATTAAAAGTTCTAACCAATAGGAGCTTTCCTCTTTTGTTTGAACATACTCCATCACATCCAACAACTATCAAGGGCCACAGTTATAAAGGAAAGAGGATAAAAGACGAATTGCAACAAAATGTAACATCTATTCGTAATACAAACATAAAAGAATATCCCACCTCTTGAAGTGCCATAGTATCTCCAACCTGCAAATTTTGTTCATTGGGTTCGGGCTTAGGAGCAGCTAATGGACTAGAAGCATCATCCTCCTCCTCGCAAAGTTGCAACAATCGACAAATGTCCGATGAAAATGAACCAAGACTTCCACCCTAATTCAAACATACACTAAAAAAATCATTATCCAAAAATCCATGCCTCCCCATTGAAGCATTCGTAATTCACCACTTAAGTTCAATTATGCTAGCTGTCATCCTAAATACCACATGCATAAATGATGCAGCTCATCATATTTATTGATACTCTTCATCTTAACTCTTAAGACTGAAAAGGAATTCAATATACTATGCTAACTTGTTGCAAAGAGGAGGCTGGAGAGGGCTCGTTCAGCTCAGCTTTCCACTCACGAAGCATCTGATGAACTTGTTCCTCGAGAACTGTGACATCAACTGTGCGGCTCTCCTTCCTTGCATACTGCAAATCTACAAATATACTTTGCAGATCATCAACCCGGTTCTTTGCCTTATCCTTAAATAGCTTGTGGGAGGCCGACTTGCAACTGGTCTTCGAATGCTTTCCCATTACAGAACTCAAACTTTTCTCCTAGCCCCTACGCGTTCAACCAAAGGTGTGCATGTTAGATCACAGGTGTAGAAAATTATCCATTAAATTTCAGCAGAGAGACAGAGACAAAACCCAACCGATTCATCAAAGGAGAATCGATATTAGCGGTAAGAACTATAAACAAATCGCCTTTAGACAAACCCATTAAAAAAATCACAGTACAAAACCCTTTTGAAGCAAGTTCGATTCAACTAGTCGAAGCAGAGATCAATTACACAATTAATCGAAATCAAGCAGATCCCACATGAGAACGAGCATCAAGAAACTAAATTTCCCTCTGTGGGGCTAAATTATACAAATGGGCACGAAGAAAAAGAACTAAAAAAAACGGGGGGGGGAAAAAAAAAAGAAGCAAAATCCATATCAGATCAAAACCCATAAAGGTCACATAAAATTACCAAGGAACTCGCAGCGAAATTGGTAGCAGGTGAATGGCAAGCCCTAGTTCTGAACAGGGCTTGAACCTCCCACAATATGGAGCAAGAAAGTGCAAGGACACCTGGTGGAACAAGAGAGAAAAGAAACAAGAAAAATGAAAAGTGAAATATTCGCGATGAAGGGAGTGATCGAAAAGCAGATGCTCTTCACTTCAACAGTTCAATGGCTTCGATACCCCAATTTTCATTTCAATTTTCTTCTCTTTAAATTCTTATTTTGTAGGTGCGAGAAACAGAGAGAGAGAGAGAGAGAGAGAGTTACAGTTACGAATGATTTTTGCTTTGGAGAGAGCTCTGTAAGCATTTTCGTCTTCTTTCCCACCGCCTCTTTACAAAACACATAAATTCCCTAAATATATATTAAATGACACTTTTTGACTCTTTTTTTACTCTAACTATAAAATTACTTTTTAATACTAATTTATTAAAATTAATTTCACAATTAAGACTTTTTTTTTTTTTTTTTTTTTTTAATATTAAGGCTTAAGCATCAATTTCAGTTTTCAATTTCATTGGTTATTGGAAATATTACAATCTAACTTATTACCAACCAAATATTCTCTCTCTTCTATTTTCCAAATTTTAAAAACTTTTTTTTTTTTTTTAATTTCTCAATTACATAAAAATGGAAATACAAGGGAGTATTTTAGAATAAACAAGAAAAAATATGTCTTAAATTATAACTCAAAATATCTTCATTTTTCCCTTGTACTTTTATACACTTATACCATATACTACATGATAATTTAACAAGAAAACACATTTAAATTTTAAACCGAGTATATTTCAAAAAGGAAAAATTAAAAGGATATTGTCCTTTTGGAAACTATTTAGGAAAATATTGTTGTTTTCAAACTATTTGTAAAAAATATATATATATATATTTTTAAATAAGTCGAGGGTTGAAAATTCGACCTAGATGGGTCGAATTTTGAACCCTCAACCCTCAACCTTCCCCTTTCTTTTGAGACTTTCCTCATAACACTCATAATTATTTGATGTGTTAAAAATAATTTTGTATTGGGAGAGAACGAAAGAAGAAGAGTAAAAGAGAGAGCAAGATTATGAGAGAGAGCGAGATTTGAGAGAGCGAGAGTTTGAGAGAGCGAGATTTTGAGAGCGAGAGTGAGATCAAGATTTTGAGCAAGAGCGAGATTTTTGACCGAGAGTGAGAGTGAAATATCCGTACAAATTTTCCTTTTTTTTCTTTTTTTAATTATTACACATTCCACCTTCTTCTCTCTTTCTTCCTTTTTTTATTTTCCATTTTATAAAAACAATTTCTAAAAATATTTTTTTATTATTTATAATTTTTTTATAAAAAAAAAAAAAAAAAAAAAAAAACTCCATCAAAATCTTGGTAACAAATGTACAAAAGGAATCCAAGATCATTATTGTAAAATCTTTTAAACTATTGACTTCACTACTATGATTAAAATTTCTGTTCTTTATATCAATAATACAGTCTTATTTATAGACTTGCATGTGAAGGTTTTGAGTGTTGATTTGATTTATTATGTCCCCAAATTATTATCTAAAATATGTAAATTTGAATATTGAAGTTTTTTTTACCTAACTTTTTAGATTTAGACTATCTGATGTTATTATTTATGTAAATGACATTTAAAAGCTTTTATACCAAAATAATTACTATTCATAATATATAAAAAGAATAAATTAAAAAAATAATATCTCATAAAAATAAAAAAATGTAAATTAAATATCTCATTTATATAAGAATAATTACAAAAATCAATGTGTCCCATAAGGCGGACGTCGTCGATTTCGAGCTGGTTGTCGTCGTCGACTTCGAACTTGAGGTTGCTCGGGTTTTTCTTAATGTTGCTATGGTACCTCTGTAGGCGCTTCATAATATAAATATTCATTATGCTCTCCACGACCCCGACCATGTCCATGCACGTATGAAGACGAAGGACCAGCCTCTGAGTCATAATGTCCTGAACCAAATGCTGGCATCATCATCATCGGACTAACATAATTAGTTTGACTTTGTGTTTACGTCATAAGGGGCAACTCGTCCACATTATGTGCAACCTCATCAAACTCATCCTCTTCCCGAACAGGTCATCTACGTCTAGGAGCTGGTGGAGGAACAATAGGTATATCGTACATATAATGAATTTCCTCCATATAGCTTTGGTTGTCACTACATATAGCGAGAACCTGGTTCGAATCATTCGCAACCTCACAGAGTCTATGGTTGTTCGATCTTTGTGAATTATAAAACAATTAGACAATATTTAAAATAAATTTAAATTAAAAATAATTAGTTCATTTACCAAATGACCCACAACTGCTCCCGGACGAGTGACGTAGCGCCTTGTGATATTATTATATCAATGAATATATTCTTGAGTGACATCTGTGTCAAACTGTTCAAGAGAAACCCCCACTGCAATAAACTTTGTACGATAGTGCCATCGTACTACCAAATGTGCAACTTTTTCGGACCAATCTCCAGTCCTTAGGTCAATATCATGCAGTACGGATTCAGTATTACAAGACGATGAGACATTCTGCTAAAAACCGAATTGTCTCATCACCCTGTCAGGAAGATGCCACTCACTAATGTGAAAACATATGAGAGGACTCATCGTCTGCCATATGTTTTGACCATTCGTACAAAAATTAGGTAAAGTATGCATAATAATTTTGTACGACTCCCAAATAACCTGAAACACAAAATATTATATTAGAGAATATTAAAGACAAATACAATAAAAATGTGTATAAAATAATCAATTAGGTTTAGTATAATGTACCTGTTCAAATTGAAGCAGATCAAACATGTATCCATATTGGCTGACTACATGTGTGGCTGTCCTAGTCACACAAAATTTGTCTCTCCACCTAAATTTTTAAATTGATAATTTATAATTTAAATTAACTAAATCAGTGATATAAAAATTAAATTGAATTAAAACAACATACCGAGAACCATACGCTCATCCAACCAACTGAGTGTCATTAACATGTTGTAGCTGTGGAACCATTGTTGGAAATCGCTCCCAAGCCCATAGTTGCAAAAGTATGAGAGGGTCAGCTATCTCTCGAACCTCAGGTCTTGTTGCTTTGCATAGTTGTCTATACAACTATGCCAAGCATGCTCCACCCCACGAAAACCGCCCTGCATCATGGAGGTTAGCTAACAGTGGCAGGAACATCAAGTGAACAAAATGACTTGATTTATCTGAAAACAGACTTCCACTCCGGTGACCGGCTCACCGTCAACAGGTAACCCCAACAACACTTCTATGTTTTGTAGAGTGATAGTGTACTCTCCAACAGACATATGGAATGTATACATCTCGGACCTCCATCTGAGCAGGATAGTGCGCTGGAGAACTGTCTCTCGACGTCTGCAAGATATTTCTCCAGTAGTACGATCTCGTCATACAACAGATGATTGATGAATGGACTGGTCGTACAAAACATCGGGATCAACAAGTCCTGGGTTTAAAGCCATGATCTGAAAAAAAAAATATTTATTTCTCAATTAAAAAAATATTTGTTTCTCAATTAGAAGAATAATGTACAACTTAATTAGAAGAATAATGTACGACTTAATTAGAAAAATAATGTACAACTTAATTAGAATAATAATGTACAACTTAATTAAAAGAATAATGTACAACTTAATTAAAAGAATAATGTATAAGTTAATTAGAAGAATAATGTACAACTTTATAATAAAAAAATTGAATATACAATAAATTTATTTACTTTCCATAGAAATATATATATATATATATATATACACACACACATGACCAATGAGAAAAAAAGCTAGTAATCATTAATGAAAAAATAACAACAATAACAGAATTTTGAATTGTAAGAGAGAGCGAGATGTTCAGAGAGCGAGATTGTAGGAGAGAGCGAGACGCATACATTCCGTAGACGTTTTCCCATCCTACAATCTCGCTCCCTCCTACAATCTCGCTTGCAATCTCGCTCTCTCCTACAATTTCATTTTCAATCTCACAATCTCGATCTCAATCTCGCTCTCTCTTACAATCTGCTTCACCCACTTATCTTCCTTGTCGAGGGTTGAAGTTTCGACTTATGTAAAACTAGTGAGATTTCTTTTTCCTTGTCGAGGGTTGAAGTTTCGACTTATGTATGTCGAAACTAATCTCGACAACCCTTGTTTCCAAGTTTTTCTTTGTTTGTCGAGTTCTCAACGTTCGACCTCTACATTAGTCGAATCCTCAACCCTCGACTTCTAGCCTCGAACTCCCAAAACAACAATATTTCACTAATAAGTTTCAAAACAACAATATTTATCTAATAAGTTTTAAAAACAACAATATTAATATTAAAGGTCCTTTAAAAAATAACTAATTTTGAAAAAAATAATTTAGAAATTTTAAGACAACAAATAATATATATGAAAACAAAATATTGTTTTATATTATGCTATTCTTCTACAGAAAATTGTATTGGGTAGTCCAATACAACGATTGCTTTCAATTTTAGAGAAATGGACCAAAATATTTTCAAAATATAACAAAATTTTAGAACTATCAATGATAGATGTTGATAGACACTGATAGATGTTGATAGATGTTGATAGACACTGATAGTTCTAAAATTTTGTTATATCTTATAAATATTTTCAACAGTTTTACACAATTTTCCCCAATATAAATGTGTATTTGTAATTATAGCTTGAGTTTTTAAAATATAATCGATATCACTGGTTGCTATTTGATTGTTGTAATCAGACAACAATCACGAAACAATTAGTATCATTGATAATTTGACAATCATTATCATATATCAATCAATTGATAATTTGACAATCATTATCATATAGCAATCTATATGATTGACAACCAATATTAGATAGTAATCATACAACAATCAGATAATAATTGATATCATTGATAATAAAAAAACATTCAATATCAAATAGCAATAAAACAACTATTAGATAGAAAATCAGTATAAGATAACAATTAGATAACAATCAGTATCAATAGCAATCAAACAGTAATCAGACAACAATCAGTATCATTGACAATTAGTATATCATATAGTAGTCAGATAACAATCACATAACAATAAATATCAAATAAAAATCATATAACAATCAAATTTTAGACAGAAGTTAATGAATCATGACCGCATGAGTGGAATTTGCCATATTTGCAAAAAGCATAAATTAGAGACACACTCCAAATTTTCAATTTATTTATTTTATTAAAGTTGCAATTGCCTCTTCTTCCATTTAGGATATGATTATAAAAAATAAACATTATGAAATTATTTATATATACCTCCTTATTAGAAATGTTTTGACTTTCAAACAAGCCCCTAAATTTCTTACTTATATGGGTGTCAGTATAAAACATCATTATTGAAATAAGAAAAAGGTTGTAGAAAAAAAAATATATATGAAAAGCTTATCATACTGACTTCGCTTAAAGGACAAGAGTTTTATGGTGATTAGACAACAATACATGGGAAAAAAAAATCTTTAAAAAAAAAGTGATAAGATCTCCAAAAGAAAAAGGCTAAAAATTTTCTACCAAAAAAAACTAAAAAAATGATAGGTAGAGATAAATAGAAGAAGAAAGGAATAAAGGACATATTTCCACTATCCATCTCCTAGATTCCCATGTTATCTCTTCACCATAGTTGTCCTTTCAAAACACTATTTCACCTTCCCATTTCATTTATCATTCATACTTTCATTGCCAATACCATACCCATAAAATATTTCCTATCCATCAATAATCAAATCTTCTATAACTCAAAATTAAAAACATAAGAGAATCAATCTAAAATCAATGATCAAATGTTTAAGAAGTGTTTGAATCTTTATCTCCATATATGATGAAAGATTCTTTTATCGTGAAGGTCTGAATTCTCACTTATATGTTTTAAATATAATTATTATTTTTAAAAAAGACCCCCCCCCCCCCCCCCCCCCCCCGGTATAAATGGTATGAAGGTTTTGTTTTTCCTGTGAAAATGGGCAAAAATTTAGACCAAACAAGTGGTGGGATGCATGAGTCTTGAAATTGAAGTCAACGGGCTCTTATCCAGAGTGGAGCTAACAGAGAAGCAACCAATCAAACTTGGAAAAGTAATGATCCACATGGTTCTTTGTGTTATAATGACCACTTTTTTCAAGGAATAATAACTAATGGACCAGAATAATTTCATGAAATCAGTTCACAAACATGTCACAATAGTCAACAAAGTATGAATACTCAAAATTTATCTCTCCCACCAAAAGAATTGAAAAGAGTGATGCTAATCACTACAGAATTCATAAATCCCCTTTTTGAGACCAAAAAGAAAACATTTGTTTGTAAAAGAATAGTAATATTGAAGCAATTCTTCTAGCAAAAGAGGAAGAAGAATGATATTTTCATGGAAAGTTGGGTTAGCTTATAAGGGAAGGCAGAGTTTAGGGTCATAAATCATATTATATAATTGATTTTGGAACCATAAAAGCAGATGATTAGAGGCAGCATAGGCAAAGTTTTCATTTACTAGATACTTGAACAGTTACACCCCATTATCGCAGGGAGACAGAAAGAATTTTTATTGGAATAATATTCATATACAGATGTAAATACTAATACCAAAAGCAAAGGGTCCAAAAATGGTGCAATGTCAAAAGAATTAGGAAAATACACCTTCATTTTTCAAGAGCATGTTGATCAAATCACATCCCTTGGTGGACAAACTTGCAACATAATCAAGCGGCCTTTGTTGAAGTCCCACTTTCTGAATGAGCATGTTTGAAGTTCAAAATACCACCAAGACCTCGTCCTTTGGCTGCTTGTTCCAATTCTACAAGTTTATGCTTCAAAAGTTCCATTTCTATTGATAAGCTTTCGTCTCTTTGCCTCAGTGCCTAAATAGAATAAACCAAATCAGATGAGCTTTACGTAAACAAGATCTGTTCTATAGGTTGTACAACTATGTCCTCGATAGGGGTGTTCAAAAAATCCAGTAACTCGACCAACACGGACTACCCAACCCAAACCGTAAGGGTTGGATTGGGTTAGATTTTTATTTTGGGTTGGGTTAAAAATGTTAAAAAATATTAAATTCGGGTTGGGTCTCGAGTTACCCCATTTCAGGGTCGGGGACAACCCGACCCGACCCGAATATATATATATATATATAAAATAAATAAAAGTTAAAAAAACAGTAAAAAAAAACCCGGTGACCCAACCCGAAAATTTTGGGTTGGGTTGACCCTCCAAAAAAGAACTAATAGAGTTCATTATTAGCTAACCCAAATTTTTGGGTTGGTCCACAAAAATCTTCCAACCCGGCCCAACCCAGACTATGTACAACCCTAGTCCTCGAGTTCTAGAAAACCAATCTAGAAAGAAATTACAAAATGAAAAACCTGAAATTTGAGATTACTTTTTAGATTTTTTTTCTTTTTTGAGAGGAGCTAGGGTTTGATTGGCCAAAAAATAACACAACTGGATGAGTGATGCTAGAAGTGGTGAGGAATATAGGAGCTGATTCCCTATGGGAATAAATCCACTTTCTCGCCAACCCCTGATCGGTCATTCCAACGGTAATATTTCTTAGGGTCGAAGGATTAATTCCTTACATCATACCTTACCTCAGCTCAATTTCTCCATTCAAGTGGTTACCATACCATAGAGAGAGAATAAGTGAAGCACTATTTTTCATAGGTTCATGTTCTAGATTCTAATAAGTGATAACTGATATATATAGCTTCTTTTTTTTAAAAAAAGAAAAAAAAACAGAAACAAGACTTTTCATTGAAATAATGAACGAGTCTAATGCTCAAAGTACGTAAGAGGAAACGAAAATGAAAAGCTTCTCTTAATTTCTTGAATTTTGTCATTGATGATCATCAAATATGTTCTGCCAAGTCCCAATAACTATACAAAGCATAGAAAAAGAAATAAGCGTAGCACTATCATATATTTTAGAAAGTGGTAACAGATATATATAGCTTCCTAGTTTCATGAACTTTGTTATTGATGTTCTTCGAAATAATTCTAGCAAGTCCCAACTAACTATACAGAGAACAGTCTTGTGGGGAAGCAAACTCATTTCTGCTTGTTCGTATTTTCAGCCAGACTTGCCATCACGACAGTCTGAACTGAACCTAAAAGGCATGTTTGAAAACTGTTAAAAGAAGCTTTGTTATGAAAGCTATTTTTAAGAATCGTGATTCAAAGAACTTGTATAAGATAATGTTATTATACAGGTTGAAATTATTAATCTTAAACTGAAGCTTAGAAATGGAAAATAATATCATTCATTTCAAAAAAATAAATCAACTCTGAAGCGAGATGTGTCAACAGTAAACAATTAACTGTTAAATCATTTTCGCTAGTCATATAACTGATTGTTTAAAACTAGTTTTCAAACTTTTATCCAAGATAAGATGCATTGAATAGTTTTAGAACCAAGCACAAATCTCAAAAGATCAAAGTGTATTTTACCCAAACTTTTATCCAAAATACCTATCTGAAACTTATTCTTAAAAAATAAAAATCTTCTATTAAAAACAATTCTCAATCACGCTATTAATTAACCAGAGAGTTCGCTGCTATCAGTAAGTGAGTTCAAACAGCCATACTACTAAAAAACAAAATGTGATCTGCGAAGTTTTGTGCTTTTGTGCCACTGAAGAAAATGAGTATATTATTACCTCCATTTCTTGTCTGCGTACTTCTTCTTTTCTGGCTTCTGACCTAGCACTTCTCTGAACCTCAAATATCACTATTGCTCCTGCTACCTATAAATTTCCAAAAACTAAACCGTGAAAGAAATGATCAATAAAATGAAGAGGTGAAAAGTTTTCAAGCATGCACAATAAGTCTAACTCCCAAAAAGCAAATATACATATACAGCCCATCTTCTATTGTATTGGTTGTCCAAAGGATTGTATTCCCAATAGTTTGTAATATCTGAGAAAATTACCGGCACAATTCTCTAGAAAGTAAAATGAACCCAAAATAAATGAGACTTACTTTACATTTTCTTATAATAATAAATATGCACAATAGTGAGCTCCCTAGTTTTCAAATACCACGTAAAATATATGCGAAATATATAGTTGACCATACTAGCCGTAAAAGGTCAAAAGCACATACATGGTATATGGTATGCTTCAGTTTAGACATTGTCATAAGCAAAAGAAGAGGAAGTGATTCTACTTGAAAATGAATATTTACCGAGAAGACAAAAACCTCGCCAATCAGGTCAACAGCAGCCTGAACTGCTTTCTCCTCATCCAGAGGGCGAATTTCTACATCAGTTGCATGACTATATATGCGTCTTTGCATTTGCGTCGACATCCGGTGATTAATCTGTCAGTTATGGCATTGAAGAAGTGCAGTCTTAAGAACTATTCATGAAGTAACACTTGCAATATACCAACTTAAATTCAAACATGAAGCACCCACTTTAATTCTGATACTTGAGTGTCTCCCTAACAATCAATGCAAACTAACCCTTTGAAGATTATGCTTTCTAAAGCATCTACAATTGGACAGACTAAAACTGATTGCTTCGATATGACTTAAGGTAAAACTCCATCACTCCTTGATGGTGAAGCCCAAGTCTGTAAAAAAGAAACACAATACCTGGGATAGACAAATATTTGGAATTATCCAATTGATTTAAGTGGATATTACTTCACAAATTTCTTCCCCTTATAGCTCAGAGGCTTAAGTGGATATTACTACGCTGGGAAATTTTGTAAACAAAAAAGAAAACAAAAAAGAAGAAGAAATGTACTGCCATCTTTTGAAATTTAAATAAATAATATCCGTCTCAAAGTTTACTTCTATCGTATGGCATGGTTACAGGACCTTCTCTTTAAAGAAGCATTATGGCACCATAAGAGTTAGGTGCACTAGTGGAAGCAGGCAAAGAGAATTCTACGTTTTCTATAGAAGTATTTCTAGTAGGATTAAGGGGGTGGGGGGGAGTTCCTTGCATATTATAAGGCTCTTTCTAGAGGAAAGACTTTTACCTGATGGACTGGATTTGAGGCTCGTCTCTTAAAAAAATACGGACTCTAGAGATTGCTTGATGAAATACTCTCAAAGCCAAGTCTTTTGAACTTGCTCCTTGATGTTCATAGACAAGCGTTATGAACTCTGGTACCAATGGAATTTATATGACCTACAAGCCTTACAACCTATTTGTATAAAATTGTCCAAGTGTTCTAGCCAATAGAATGATCACAGTTCTGCCTTGCATTCTGTCTGAAGCTTAGTTTCTATTTGAAGGACATTGTCAAATTATTGCTCCTGTCTTGACAGTAATAAAACAGTGAATGTGGTTAAGGAAGAAAATAGCTGGTTTTCAAAGTAGATACTGAAAATGCTTCTTAATGTAAATATGGAGAAAAAAGGATATGATCTTGGATGGAAAAATAATATTAGTAGTAATTGGTGAGTTGGTTAAAGAAGTTTGCTGGAGTCTGGCAGATATTCATAAAAGGGATGCAATTTCGGAATTTAGGCAGATTTAGGAGAGAGTAGCGTTCACTCCAAGTGCTAAGAGCTTGTGATTTTTCCTCCTTATACGTATAACATTTTCAATTAATCTGATAATTCAATTTCTCCTTCATATCAAATGTTATTCTATGATTGTTCCTTTTGGTGCTGATTCTGCAAAGGAAATGCAGAAGATACTTTGCACCTTTTCCTCCAAATCCCTAATACACTAAGTCGGGGGTGGAAACTTTAGGCCAGAGCATTTGAATCATCATTACAGTTTACAAATGACCAATAGAGTGAAAGGTGGTTTTTCTCAAAATTTTAATGGAAACCCCTTCAACCTAATAGCTAGTACTCCGTGCCTTTCTTTTACTTAGTTACTACGGGAAGGTAGCCAAAAAAGTGATTCAAGAGATAGAAAGGCATTCGTGTGAACTTTGGGAGTAATTATTATTTAGCTAATTGAAGGATAAACCATAATTGGATGCATAATAGCAAAGACAGCGTACAACATAAAGCTTTCCAACATCAGCTTGAATCTTGAAACAGCACGTATAAAACGACACTGTACACAGGGAAAATAATCCAACGAAATATTCTATCTGATGGAATATTCCCTACAGACAACTCTTTATTTTGCTAATACCCAATCCAAATCTCATCTTGGTATCTGCCCCAGTCAACCACTCCCCAACGTATTATTACTACTATTCGTCCCCAAAACAAAGACTTGGAAGGGCAAAGGATGTGTTTTGCCAGAGAAAGATACTGGCAGAAACATTATTTGAATATAATATGCACAAGGAAGTTTTCTCCTACTCTTTGTCAAATTTTCAAATAATTCACTAAACACCTATAAATGTCTTTTCTGATTAATCTTTTCACATTAAATTTTTAGGTTACTACAAGCTGCAAGTTTAATATCTTGGGTCTAGTAATCAAAGTGGAGTAGGTTTCTATATGACATCTTCTCTTAGGGTTTTTAACCTAGGGGACTTATGTAATTGTGTAAGACCCCTAGGGTTTTCTACTATCTATTTATACCGTGTGTCCTTGTGTATTTAGTGTATCAATTTTAAAACAAATAAGAAAAGACTTTATATCGTGGTTTTTCTCCTTGCATTAGGGTTTTCACGTAATCTTGTTGTTCTTCTCTTCCCTATTCTTTATTTTTAACATGGTATCAGAGTGGGGTGACGAAAACCTAGCCGTTATGGAAGAGAATCAACCTCAATCCTCCTCTGCTGATGGGTCTTCAAGTTTTGACATGAGAATGGCAATCCGAGCAGCGGTAAAGGAATGTTTTCAAGATGCCCTACCGGAATTAATTTTTGTTGTTCAGGTACAATCCTTGGAAAAATGCCATCAGTCGATCGGGTATCACCATTCCGAGACCAGTCAGAATCCGATCACGATCGGAGCTGGAGCCGGCCGCGAGGAACCAACGATTCACGATCAGAGCTATCACGGTCATGGCAAAGTCGGCGGTCTCGGATGTGAAGAAGAGGCTGGCCGCGAGGAGATGTTGACCTTCGATCGGAGCTATCAGGGCAGAGTGAACAGCATCGGAGGCGAGGAGCAGAGGGGTAGTGATGATCCAATTAGGGTTAGTACTGGTCTGGAGCAAACCGGACAAGTTCGGGTTGAACCAGGGCAGACCAACCAGACCTGGTATTTTGACTTTAATTCCGACCCGAACCAGTCCGACCCAAGGCTAGCCCGACCCGAGAGCTCTTTTGTCTAGTTTTTTGCGCCAGCTGTTCCTTTTTCAGCCCATCCAGCCTGACCCGGTGATCCGGTTTCCTTCAACAGTCGACCCGATGGTTTTTTCACATCCAACAGCCGTGGTCTCGAGCAGCCTGAGCAACCAGCACCTGTTCCAATCAATTGTGGTTCAGCTCGTTACCCAGACGATGTGAGACAACGGTTGGCTTACCTACAACAGCAGATTTCTGATTTGGATACGATGTTCGGTGCAAATCCTCAATCGGTCTATTCAGAAAATCCGGTAAACTCATTACCTATAGTGCCTAACGTGTCCTACTTATCTGGTTTGATGGGTAATTCTGCAGGATTTATCGTCGGAGAAAAATTAAATGGTCAGAACTATTTCTCCTGGTTTCAATCGATCCGGATGGCCTTGGAAAGGCGTCACAAGTTTGGATATTTGACAGGGGAAATTCCAAAGCCGGCCCCAGGTGATCCACAAGAACGAATTTGGAAAGGAGAAGATTCGTTGCTACAGTCTGTCTTGGTGAACAGTATGGAACCCTAGATAAGAAGACCGCTATTATATGCTGCAACAGCCAAGAATATCTGGGAGGCGGCGCAAGATCTATATTCTAAAAGACAGAATGTCCCTCGGCTATATACACTCCATAAACAGGTTCATGAATCCAAACAAGGGTCCATGGATGTTACCTCTTATTTTAACAAACTGTTGATGCTGTGGCAGGAAATGGACTTGTGTAGAGAGATTGTCTGGAATTGTCCACAGGATGGGGCCAATATTTGAAGATTGAGGAAGCAGATCGTGTTTATGTGTTTTTGGCTAGATTAAATCCAAAGTTTGATGGTGTTCGTAGTCGGATCTTGGGCCAGCGCCCGATTCCTTCACTTCGAGAAGTCTGTTCTGAAATACGGCTGGAAGAAGATCGGTCGTGCGCCATGAATAATACCACCTCAACTACTGATACAGCCGCCTTCTTTGCCAAGCCGTCCGGTATTGATGGTGATAAGAAACCTTCTCCAGTTTGTGAACATTGTAAAAAGCTTTGGCATACGAAGGACCAATGTTGGAAATTACACGGGAAGCCCCCAAATAGCAGGCGACGACAGTCTCATGAAACATCTAATACTAGCCGTGCCCTGGCAAGTAATTCAGTAGATGAACAAACTAAGAAGCAATCTTCTGATGACGGTAAACACAGCTCGAGTACGGTTGGGGTGAGTGCAATTGCACAGTCAGGTAATTTTCCTTCTTTTGGCTTAATTAATGTAAATGGTAAGAAACCATGGATTGTGGATTTAAGGGCTACTGGTCACCTTACGAGTTCCTCAGAGTTATTTATATCATATAATCCGAGTGCGGTAATAAGAGGATTCGAATTGCAGACAGGTCTTTTGCCCCTGTTGCAGGAAAGGGAAATATCTCTCCGTTTCATGGTTTAATTCTACGTGATACCTTCCATGTGCCTAAAATATCATATAATTTGTTATCTGTCAATAAACTAACAAGAGATTTGAGGTGTAAGGCGATTTTCTCACCAGATTCAGTTTTATTTCAGGATCTGAAATTGGGGATGACGATTGGCACTGCCCGGCACGATAGGGGACTCTACTTCCATTCTGACGAAGCTTCCTCTAGGACTAATCACCAATCTGGGTTTATGTCTTTAAATTTCTCTGTTTCTGAAAATGATGTTATGTTATGGCATTTTCGCTTAGGACATCCGAATTTTCAATATATGAAATATTTATTTCCTCATTTATTTCGTAATGCTAGTACTTCTTCTTTTAATTGTGATGTTTGTATTCGTGCCAAGCAACATCGTGTTTCTTTCCATTCTAGCCTTACAAACCCTCAGTCATTTTTCTCTTGTTCATAGTGATGTATGGGGTCCCTCACCGGTTACTACTTCCATGGGAAAACGGTGGTTTGTCACGTTTATAGATGATCACACCCGTCTCACCTGGGTTTTCCTACTTACTGATAAATCTAAAGTGTCCTCTGTTTTTCAACAGTTTTACACAACTGTCGAAACTCAATTTAAAACAAAGATTAGGATTTTAAAAAGTAATAATGGGCGAGAATTCTTTAATGCCTCTTTCAAAGAATTTCTCGATTCTAAAGGTATTGTCCACCAGAGCTCATATGCTTACACTCCGCAACAAAATGGAGTAGCTGAGCGTAAAAATCGGCACCTGGTTGAAGTAGCTCGATCTCTTATGTTATCCGCCACCCTTCCGTTATACCTCTGGGGAGATGCAGTTCTTACTGCTGCTCACCTCATTAATCGGATGCCCTCTCATATTTTAATCTTCATACCCTTTTAGAATTGTTTAAAGAGTCTTTTCCTAATACTCGGTTGATTTCTGATGTTTCTCTTCGGGTTTTTGGTTGCGTTGCTTTTGTTCACTCCCATGGTCCAAACCGCACAAAATTTACTCCTCGTGCTCAAAAGTGTGTCTTTGTTGGATATCCACTCCATCAACGTGGATATAAGTGCTATCACCCGTCATCTCGAAAATATTATGTCTCTATGGATGTCACCTTTCTCGAGGATCAATCGTTCTTCCCTGTTAGTCATCTTCAGGGGGAGAACATAAATGAAGGAACTAACTGGTCATCTTATGCTATTCCTTTAGAGTCAGCGCCCATTCAAACCTTGTCTAAACCTAGTCCTGAGCATGATAGTCTGGTCCTTCCTACCAATCAAGTTCCTTGGAAAACATACTACAGGAAGAATCTCAGGAAGGAAGCAGTGTCACCTGTTGAACCAGAACTAATGGCTCCAATACAGGAGTCAGACCTGTCATCAGGTCCAGGTATGTGTATTCCTAATGATGATGATTTATGTATGGAGAATGATGAAGGCAGGCATGACAAGGGGGAAGGGAGTAGTGATACTAAGAGAGTGATAGAAAGGGAAACTGTAGAGGATGAAATGATTGAAACTACAGAGGATGAAATGGTCCGTGCTAATGATGATGTGGAAGATACTACTGAAGTTGCTGATACACAGATAGTAAATCATGGTGAGAAGCCTGAAGAGGTGAAAGAATGTGATGCATCACTTGACCTTCCTATAGCCCTGAGGAAAGGTACCCGTTCATGTACTAAATATCCTATGCATAGTTACATGACATATAGTAATCTGATATCCGAGTTCAAGGCTTTTACTACTAGCTTGGACACTGAGGTGGTTCCAGATAACATAAGTATTGCAATGAAAAAACCAGAATGTCGGTATGCTATTATGGAAGAAATAAGGGCTCTGGAAAAGAATAAAACCTAGGAACCGGTGACTCTGCCTGAAGGGCACAAAACAGTAGGATGTAAATGGGTGTTTACTATAAAATACAAATCAAATGGGACGATTGACCGATACAAGGCTAGACTTGTTGCAAGGGGCTTTACCCAAACATATGAATTGGATTATTTTGAGACGTTTTCACCTGTGGCTAAACTTAACACGATCCGAGTGCTTTTGTCAGTAGCTGTGAATAAAGATTGGCCCCTACACCAACTTGATGTTAAAAATGCATTTTTGAACGGAGAACTTGAGGAGGAAGTCTATATGAGTTCCCCTCCCGGATTCGAGAGTCAATTTAAAAATAAAGTGTGTAGATTGAGGAAATCACTATACGGATTGAAACAGTCTTCAAGGGCCTGGTTTGATAGGTTCACGACATTTGTGAAAGCACATGGATATGTTCAAGGACATTCCGATCACACTCTTTTTATAAGAAGATCAACATCAGGGAAAATAGTTGTTCTTATTGTCTATATTGATGACATAGTTTTATCTGGGGATGATGATGTAGAAGTCACAAGACTAAAAATAGAGATGGCTAGAAAGTTTGAAATTAAAGACCTCGGGAAGCTAAGATACTTTCTGGGAATGGAAGTGGCTCGCTCAAAAAAGGGTATATCAGTTTCTCAACAAAAATATACATTGGACTTGCTAAAGGAAACAGGTATGACTGGGTGTAAACCTGTTGACACGCCAGTAGAATACAATGCGAAAATCGGTGATAAGAATGATGGAATTTCTGTTAATAAAGAAAGGTATTAGCGGTTAGTTGGGAAGTTGATATATTTGTCTCACACAAGACCAGGAGTTCCTTTCAGATACCAAAGGGCCTAATGTTCAGGAAAACCGATAAACAATCTGTTGAAGCGTACACTGATTCTAACTAGGCAGGGTCTGTTGTTGATAGAAGATCTATGTCTGGGTATTGTATGTTTGTCTGGGGAAATCTAGTCACATGAAGAAGTAAAAAACAAGGAGTTGTTGTTAGAAGTAGTGCTGAGGCTGAGTATCGGGCCATGAGTCTAGGGATTTGTGAAGAAATCTGGTTGAAGAAAGTATTATCAGATCTCCAGCAAGATAATGAGCTTCCAATGAAATTGTTTTGTGATAATATAGCTGCCATCAGTATTGCAAACAACCTAGTTCAACATGACAGAACTAAACACGTGAAGATAGACAGACACTACATTAAGGAGAGGTTGGACAGTGGAAACATATGCATCCCTTATATTCCTTCGAATCAACAAGTTGCTGATGTACTTACAAAAGGGTTATTGAGAGAAAATTTTAATTATTGTGTAAGCAAGTTGAGGCTTGTTAATATCTATGCACCAACTTGAGGGGGAGTGTTGGAAATAGGGTTTTTAACCTATGGGCATCTATGTAATTGTGTAAGACCCCTAGGGTTTCCTACTATCTATTTATACAGTGTGTCCCTGTGTATTTAGTGTATCAGTTTTAAAACAAATAAGAAAAGACTTTATATCGTGGTTTTTCTCCCTGCACTAGGATTTCCACGTAATCTGGTTGTTTTTCTCTTCCCTATTCTTTATTTTTAACACATATTAATAGTCTTTGGTTCACACTTGGAGAAGAGTACTGAAAGCACACATTTTATCAAAATTACGTTCCTTTTAGAACTAGTGACCAACTCCAAAGAACGCTAAAAAATTTTAATGCATAGCAATTGCTTTTAATGGGATATAGTGGCTCAATCACAACAGCTTCCTTCCATTTGTTACTGATTGGTGGACAAACCACCCTATTATCGGCCACCCTGGACATGGTTTCATCAACAAGTTGAAGGGGCTGAAACAAGCAATTAAAGAATGGAATGTTGCCACTTTTGGAATTATTGAGGCTAGGAGAGAAGCTCTTCAAAAGGAGTTGGGCCAAATTGATCTTGCTGCGAAAAACGGCCCCATATCAGTATCCCTCGTGATCTCAGACTTGAGACTAAAGACTAAATTCAGTCTATCAATGTATCTGAGGAAATCAAATGGAGACAGAAATGCAAATCCATTTGGCTGAAGAATGGTGACAAAAATACATCTTTCTTCCACAAGTTTGCTGCAGCAAAAAAGAGAAAAGGTTGTATCGCTGAAATCCGTAGTGAACAGAATGTTTGTTTGCTGCAAGACAGGGAAACTGAAGTCGAATTCCTCTCTTTCTACAAAAGGCTCTTCACAAAATTGCCTGGAAACAGATATCTACCACATCCTTTATCATGGAACCCAATTGACAACGATCAAAGCACTTCCCTTGAAGCTCCTTTTACCGAGATAGAAATCTGGTTGGCTATTAAGGCTTTGGGTACTAACAAATCCTCGGGGCCTGATGGTTTTCACCACATAATTCTTTAAAAAATTGTAGAACATCCTAAAAAATGACCTACTTGGTGTGTTCCATGATTTTTTTAGAATGGAATCATCAACGCAAATGTTAGTGAGACATACATTTGCCTTATCCCAAAGAAGATCAATGCCAAGAAAGTGGGGGATTACCGACCTATTAGCCTAACCACCTGCCTTTACAAAATCATTGCCCGTGTTCTATCAAACTGCCTCAAGAAAATCCTCCCATCTACCATTATGGCTCACCAATCTACCTTTGTCGAAGATAGATCTTAGATGCTTCCTTGATTGCAAATGAGATTATTGAACATTGGCATTCTAGTAAAACCAAAGCGGTGGCAATCAAACTTGACATAGAAAAGACTTCTGACAATGTAGATTGGGACTATCTCGATGAAATTTTGAAACTCAAGGGTTTTGGAAACAAATGGCAACTCTGGATTCGAGGTTGCATTCCTTCTACCAACTTTTCGATCATCATTAATGGCAAGACTAGAGGGAAATTCAAAGCCATTTGGGGCCTTCGTCAAAGCGCTCCTCTCTCCCCGTTTCTCTTCATCCTCATTATGGACAGTCTTAGCAGGATTCTCTCATTGGCTAGTGATACGGTGGTGTAAGGCCGAAAGGGCCCTTTTGTAAATAACTAGTTAAAAAAAGGTAGGATTTAGTTAATTGCTAATTGTTAGTTGTTATGATAGTTAGTTAAACATCTTGTAACTAATTTCTTCTATAAATAAGATCCTTCTCTCCCATTTTGAGAGAGAATCATTTTATTCAAGAATTAGTTTTTTGGTATTGCACCAAATTTTGGTATCAAAGTACTTCAAGAATCCAGGCTGATGGCGGGAAGAAGGGTTGCCACCTAAGAGGAGGAGACGTTCAAGCGCAAGACCAAAAGAAACCCCCACCCTCTCTCCCAGAACTACAATGATACACTTGCTGTCCATTGAAGATTCTTTGGAGGGAAATCATGGATCATTGAACAGCCTTCAAGAAACGGTGGAGACGCTTGTAAAAAGGTTGGATGTATTGACAACACCACCCCAACATGATGAAGATGCCCCGACATTCAATCAAATTTGGGGAAGAAGAGGTAGATGTGGTGTTGGACAGCCAAGAAATTCATCAAGAAATGGCTCCAAGATTGCATAGGCAGCTCCAAAAAGATCCAAGATGTTTGAATAGGAAAGAATGGCAACAAGAATTCCAAGATTGGGATTCTTCGAGTGAGTATGATGAAGAAGAAGAGTTTTATGCTCCAAGAAGAGGACAAGACGGAAGATATGAAGCTAGAGGTGATCCACGCGACTACAAAATGAAGATTGACTTGCCATTCTACAATGGTAAGAGTGACATCAAATCGTTTCTTGATTGAGTCAAAAACACCGAGAATTTTTTCAATTACATGGGCATGTCGGATCACAAGAAGGTATGTTTGGTAGCATGTATGTTGAGTTGAAAGGGGGAGCTTCCGCTTGGTGGGACCAATTGGAGGTCAATCGGCAAAGACAAGGCAAAAGACCTATACGAACGTGAGAAAAAATGAAGAGGTTGATGAAAGAAAAGTTCCTTCCTCACAATTATGAGCAAACATTGTATAATCAATATCAAAACTGCCGGCAAAACCCTTGAACAGTAGCTGATTTTGTGGAAGAATTCCACCGTTTAGGAGCCGGAATTAATTTGCCCAAAAACGAGCAGCACCTAATTGAACGGTTCATTGGCGGGCTAAGAATGGACATCAAAGAGAAGGTAAAGCTTCAACAATTTCATTGGTTAGCTGATGCAATTTCTTATGCTGAAACAGTGGAAGAGTTAAATGAAACTCGCTCCAAGAAAATTTCAAGAAAGGCTCCTTGGGATGCTTCCCTCAGTAGAAAAGCTAGCACTTCGAATTATGCTTCTACTAATCACTCTTCCCCACCAACAGTAACAGAGGAAAAGGAAAAAGAAAAGCAAGAAGAGGTTGGTTAGAAGGAAACAAAGGTTGTTTACGAGAAGAAAGTTCAAAATCCTTGCAATTGGCCTACATTGGGCAAGTGTTTTAGGTGTGGCCAAGTAGGTCACTTGTCTAATGAGTGTCCCTAACAAAAAACAGTAGTATATGTGGATGAGGAAGAGGATTCGTTGGCTGAATGCAATGAAGATAATGAGAAAGAAGCCAATTATATTGAAATGGATGAAGGTGATAAGGTGTCTTGTGTTCTCCAAACAGTGTCAATTGCTCCCAAAGGAGATTTTAGTCCTCAAATACATTGCAAAATGTTTGTTAAAGAGAGAGAGACTAATATAGCTGAAAAGACAAAAAGTACAAAAAATAGTGAAGACATTCAACACCATATTGACTTGGTTCCGGGTGCTACAATTCCTCATCTTCCTCACTATAGGATGAGTCCTAAGGAGTATGAGATCCTCCACTAACATATTGAAGAATTGTTAAAAAAAAAAAAGGGGGCATATTCAACCAAACCTTAGCCCATGTGCAGTGGTAGCCCTACTCACGCCTAAAAAAGTTGATAGTTGGAGGATATACGTTGACAGTAGAGCTATCAACTGGTTTACAGTGAAGTATAGCTTCACAATCCCTAGAATAGGTGATTTACATTATCAATTTGGGATTTTTTCGAAAGTGGACTTGAAGAGTGAATACCACCATATTCGAATAAGGCCGAGGGACGAATGGAAGACTGTATTTAAGCCCTACTTCTCATTTGCAGACCGATGACCAAACCAAGTTACTGCATTGAATTGCCTTGTGACCTGCATATTAATCCAGTCTTCTATATTGTTGATTTGAAGTCATATTATGCCCCATATGACTTTCATTTAGCTTCTTAGCTCACTCAAGGACAAGTTTGATTTTGGGAGAGGTGGATTGGTGTAAGGCCGAAAGAGCCCTTTTGTAAATAACTAGATAAAAAGGATAGGATTTAGTCAATTGTTAGCTAATTGTCTGTTGTTATGATAGTTAGTTAAACATCTTGTGACCAATTTCCTATATAAATAAGATCTTTCTCTCCCATTTTGAGAGAGAATCATTTTATTCAAGAATTATACTGTTGGTATTATACCATACAGGCTTCATTTGTGGTTATCGAGTACCTAGTTCTACCCTCAACATCACTCACATCCTCTTTTCCGATGACACTCTTCTTTTCTCCACCTACAATGAGAGGAAGATTGAAAATCTTGTCAATCTTATTGGTCTTTTTGAAGGAGCATCGAAGCTGAACATTAACAGGCACAAGTCCGAGTTTTTGGGTATTAATTATGAAAATTCATGGGTTACTTCTATTGCTGATAAATATGACTACAAAATGGGACAGCGGCCTGCTACTTAGCTGGGTCTTCCCTTATATGGCAACTCGTCCTCTACTACCTTTTGGCAGCCAATTTTGGACAAGATTGATAAAAGACTAAACTCCTGGCAGCATAACTTTCTCTCCAAAGGTGGCCGCCAGACCCTTCTCAATGCCACTCTTTCTAATCAACCCGTTTATTACCTCTCCCTCTTTCGTGCTCCCACTAAAATTACCGATGGTATTGAACGTTCCTTCAGAAACTTCTTATGATCTGGCCACAGGGACAAAAAAACATCTCACCTTCTTAGATGGGATTGCCTCAAGAAACCCTTGGATGAAGGAGGGCTGAGAATTATTGACATCAGTCAGCACAACAAAGCCCTATTTGCCAAATGGTTTTGGCATTTTCACCTTCAAAAGGACTCTCTCTGGCGTATTTTGATTAAGGCCAGATATGGCTCACAGTATTAAAACTTTACGGCTTCTGTTGGAAGGCCTTCTTCATCCAGAATTCCTTGGAAGTACATTCTTCAACAAAAGAACCTTATTTATGGCAACATTCGATACAACATTGGTAATGGCACATCCACATCTTTCTAGCACAATATTTGGCTTGGTGATCACCCCCCCCCCCCCCAAACATGTCTTCCCAAAGCTTTATCAATTGACAGGTACCAAAGAAGCATCGGTGAAGGAAGTTCAAAATTTCGGTCATTGCACCTGGAGGTTGAATTTTAGAAGACTCCTTAAGGATGATGAAATTCTTGAATGGGTTGAGTTCACTCATCTTGTCCCTAATCTTCCCCATACTGACCGTTAGATAACGTATGGTCATGGAATCTTGAACCTAAAGGCTTCACCACCAAATCTTTGTACTCATCTCATTTCCAGCATGCCTGCTTCTTTAGACATATTATTCAAGGCGGTTTGGAGTTGCCCCTGCCTGAGAAGAGTCAAATTCCTTCTTTGGGAAGTGACCCACGCTTGCCTTAATACTATGATAGGCTCCAAAAAGCGTTGCCCTTGGATTAACCTCTCCCCCTCATGGTGCTGCCTTTGTCAACAGTATAATGAATCTGTACAGCATGTGTTCTTTGACTGCCCATTCACTAGCAAGATTTGGTCCGAGGCATTTAGCTGGTCTGTGGTTCTCCCTCATGATACACAAAGCTGGCTTTGTTTGATGGTTTGTCACCACCCTTTCAAAGCCTCTGAGGGTCGTTTATAGCTGAGCATTATCAGTGATGTTTTGTGGAAGATTTGGGACGAAAGGAACTCAAAAATCTTCCAAGGCAAATCTAAATCGACAAAGGACATTATAGATATTTGTATTCAATCTGCTTTTTTTTTTTTGTGTGTGTGTAAAGATTTAGCGACTATATATTGTCATAGCTTATTTTTCCTTATCGCTAATTGGATACATTTTTTGTACACCCCCTGAATGAGGCCCCTATATTCCTTCGTCATCTTTGGATATTTCATTCTATCAATGAAATCATGTCTTATCCAAAGAAAAGTTATAAGTTTATAATATAACTACGGTCCCTAAAGTTCACCTGTTAAAAATTAAAATTAATTGTGGATAAGTTGAAGAGCTTCTTAACTTCACTTGAGATGAGAATTCATTATCATAGGGTACAGTGTTTCGCCAAGTTCATTTGGCAAGGGACACATTTGAAAAGCTTCTTATAACCCAACAAGCACAACTTCTTAAGGAGAAGGTAACGCATGAATGAATGATCAAAACCAATTAAT
The DNA here is from genome assembly GCF_027475165.1 of Benincasa hispida. Taxonomy (NCBI): domain Eukaryota; kingdom Viridiplantae; phylum Streptophyta; class Magnoliopsida; order Cucurbitales; family Cucurbitaceae; genus Benincasa; species Benincasa hispida. The sequence continues at coordinate 9,100,483 of NC_143480.1, forward strand.
CAGAGGAAAAGATCGAAAGTAGGCCTTGATTTTTTGTTATAAACAACAATAGCTCAACGACACATGATCTTATATAAATCAGTACAGAACAATCAACCACAACCAAACAATCGAGAACCCATGAGCAGAAATGCAGGAAGAAAAAAGAAAGCAGGAACACAACTAAATTATAGATACCTGGGCCACATTTATGATGAACTGCCTAAATCTGGGGTGCAACGCAGCTTGTTTCTTGAGCCTATTTCCGAGCGGCTTGCTCAGAGTTTTCAAAGCCAGGGTTCCGAGCTTCAATAACGGGAGTACCATACCTACAGCTAAAAGGGGTGATCTGATTTGAACGCTTTAATTTTGGTGTTATTCAGAAACTGAGAAAAAGGGTCAAAGCAAATGAAGATCAAGGAATCAAAAATTGTCAAAGAAGATGAAGATGGAGATGGGTCATTGATGATCGATCGAGTTTCTTGGGGAAGAAGGAGAGGCGGGTCATTTGCAAAAGATGAATTGTGGGAGTAAAGTCGCCAAATGAGCAAGCGATGGGTTCCCCGCGAACAAATTTTTACAAATTTCTGATTTGCTAATTCGAGTGTGGGACCGACGCGGACGAGACAGAGTCGACTCGATGACTTTTCGTTCCATTGGTCGCCGCCCTCATCTCCACCAGTTTGAAAGCCGCTATAGACTAAAGAGGCCATTGGAGGCTTGGAGCTTCAAATTATTTAATTGACACCCGATCTGTAAAAACAAAATATTATAATTCAGTCTATACTCGACAAAATCCGACGTTGTTTAGGAAATAGAACGATCATGTATAGAAGATAACTATCTCCACTAATATGAATTTTTTTTTTTTAGTTTTAGAGATAAAATCAAGAGAATTTATAGATAAAGTGAACAATATCAAATCAATTATTGTCTTCTTCACCTTGAAATTTTTATTTTTAATTTTGAATTTTATCAAAGTTAAGATCGTAACTTTAATGTGTAAATTTGATGAAATTGAAAGTAATAACGATACAACTCAATAAATTTCTTTTAAAAAAAAATGATACAACTCAACAAATTTATGGGCAAAATTTTACTTTTTCCTATAAAATAACATAAATGATAGATCAATTTTTATCTCTATAATTTTTTTTTAGGTGCATATCCCTGGAATTGCTCGTCTCGTCTATTATAATTGTTGTAATATTTATCTTTACCTCATACTCAATTTTCCCCCTTTCGTATACTAATTTTATAAGTTTAAAAGAAAAATTGTAAAAATGGATCATATCTTTTTTGTTTTTTAATATATAGGGGTAGGGGGATTCGCACATATCTTACATAGAGATATTCCAGTGAAGGAATCAAATTCCTCGATATGAACATCGTGCAATTGATTACTAATTTTGAGAACATCAAAATGTAGAGAAATTCACAAGATAAACATATTAACAACTATAGGCATACTTCTCTACATAAAGGAAGAGGAAGAGAATACAACCCTTGTAGAATTTATCTTCTTCACGAATTTCCTCTCCAAGATCATGAACAACATCTCTGCACGAACACAAGTATTCTTCCAACACACAAAACACTACCACGTAGCAACCTTGTTATTCTCCAACAAGGAATAAGGATGTGTGGGTTCTTTAGAGTTCTTGGAATAAGGGAAGGAAAATTGGTAAGAGTTTGAGAGAGGGAATTTTTTTAGAGGTTTTCTTATGTGTTTTCACGTTAACCACTTCACTCTCACTCATTTTTTGTATTCCTCAATACAGATCAAATATGAAGAGGGAGAGGGAGAGAGTTACTCTAACTCTCATCCACATGTTGAAGAATAACTTCCCTGTAATGGGGAATTATCAATTAATTATATCATGTATTATAATACAAATGATTAATTATCTAACTTAAATAATCATATAATATATTAAAATGCACATCTCTCGTAACCTATGAATCATAGTCACATGAAATTTTAACCTATAGTATTTTTATGAATCTCATTCATATAAATAATAATTTAGTCTCATTCAAATATTTATTTCTCACATATTATATAGTTGTAATTATAAATCATATTTATGATTAACTATATAATATATCAATATACATTAAACTTTATACTAATCACATTAATATAACTAATACCTTTAATTCTCTTAAATATTTTGAACAATGCAAATTATTCCAAAAATAATTATTCCTTATTTTATCCAGCTAGCAAGAGGACCTTATAAATCTAGAGATTACTCGTAACGAAATACTTGTAATGAAAATTGACCATTCACGAATTACTCGTAACGAAAATTAGGTCAAATTATCGGTTTACCCCTGTAATTACATCTAACTCCTTAAGTACTACTAATCCATTTAGTGAACAATCAGTTGGAGTTCCTATGATTGAGCTACCAAAAAAGAAGGTGCACTTTGTTGATACAGGTAGTAACTTTCAATTCTTTTAAGCCTTTCTTAACCATACTTTCATGTCCTTAGGATCCCTCTCATTCGAATGTGATACCGGTTCATTCATGTACCCCTCCTGAACTCGGGTCGTTACAATTCATCTCCTTACCTTCAAGACAGGAAGTAGTGAATTTCATCTTATGTAGTTGTGTTTCTAGCTCCCCACTCGGACAAATCCCCAAAATAGTAGGCTTACTGAGTCGCGAATTTGACCATTCTCACCAATACATATCAAAGGATCATCCTCATAGATAATAGTACACAACTTACTCAAGATTAAGGTCAAGTCACCTACGATCATCCTAGTGAAATATAAATCTTTTCAAGCAACGGTGTTATAAAGAGAGACTAATCATTTCGCGGTCCAATCTTATATAAACTCTTTGTATACTCATATGTCTCTACATGAATGACCAAAATCAGATTATTTGTAACATTTTACAATTATTATAACAACTACAAAGTGGATCATATCCGTAATGTCACAAGGATAAGATATCTAACCTTATCCATGAAGGAACTCATTTTACAAATAACTTATGAGTAGAAGTAAATCGTCAAAATCTCATTTCGATTGAAAACAAATATTTACAATAAACAGTACAGATTATGCATCATAACATAAATTACAACATACTTTTGAACAACAAAAAGGGTTTAAATATTATACCTTTGAAGAACTCTTCTTCAAGTAAATCTCTCGTATTGTCACGAACACTTCGAACAAACACGAACTCTCCAAACAACAACAAGAATGAACTAAAGGAGGAAGGACATTACTTGTCACACCCCCTCCCAAATTACCTTTTTCATCTGGATGAGGATATGACCGTGGTAGTTACTAACCATACTGTCAGTACCCACCACCAAAGCCTTCTAATCTAAATACCAACTTGTTTAACACATTAGTATTATAAGCATACAGCAAGCCTCCCTTAAGGTTCTACAAAGGTACATAAACACATGCATACAGCCATGTCATAATATCTACCAAAATATATTCATAAATGGCCCAAAACATTCCTAACAAAGTCCTAGTCTCTCTCGAAACATGTGTACATAAACAAGCCATCAACCTAAGTTCTTCTGAACAAGCCGGGCTTTTCAGTGGCAAGTAGTAGTAAGATCAACCTTGAAGAATCTGACCACTACCTGAAAAGAAAAACATTTGAAAACATGAGCTAGAAGTCCAGTAAGTGACTTAATAAAAACGTAAATCCCATGCTTAAACTGAAAGCTTGAAAACATAATACTAGAACTAAAATGTACCAAGCAAACGTGTACACAAAACTTTTAAAACCACCATTAAACATCATTATTCCTTAGTTGAGAACGAGCATACATTGCTCTAGCTCCCAACGTCTGTTACCGGCCAAGAGACCCATACTTCGGCCTTCTTTTGCTGGTATATAGCCTATGAGACTCATACTTCGACCTTCCTCTATCCTTAGTTGAGAGTGAACTATTAGATCTAACCCTCAACGTTAACCTTAGTCGGGGAGAACCCTTTTGTTCAATCCCTCAACGTCAACTTTAGTCGAGGAAAACCCTTTTGCTCAATCCCTCAACATCAACCTTAGTCGGGGAGAACATTTTTGCTCAATCCCTCAATGTCAACCTTAGTCAGGGAGAACCCTTTTGCTCAATCCCTCAACGCCAACCTTAGTCGGGGAGAACTCTTTTGCTCAATCCCTCGACATCGTATTACCAATGTGCATGTGGTGTTTTCTATGTACAGTCAACACCTTCGGTACATTTATTCAGATACCTTCCTTACCTTCAGTATCCGGCTCACTTAAGCTATCAAGTTCTCGAAGAGCATTAAAAGAATAGTTTTCAAATATAACATAGAAAACTCTTTAGGATACCTTCCCTACCTTCAGTATCAACGATAGATGTAGAAAAGGATGGACAAACTATCTTGCAAACCTTGCTTACAGAAGTAGTTGGTCTGGGCTGCAGATGAATTACAGGCCTTGTTTGCGGTTAATCAATACTGAATTTAGCTATCAACCCTAGTAAGCAAGTGAAAAAGCCCTTTCTCCTTTCTCTAATAAGAAGGTCCGCTTTGAAGCTCCAATATATACAGGGGCCTTAGCCTAGCTTACTAAGTGCTGGTTTGAGACCGGCCAAGTAACCCTAGGGGTAGGAATAGTCAAAGAAAGATAAGGGGAAGAAACGGGGTAGAGAAATTGGTCGACTCATCAGGCCCATGACCTGAAGACTACAGGTTCGAATCTTGTCCCCGCCTAATCAGTGGAACATTGTTCACAGGGAAAAAGGCTGGTCCCAACCCGTCTACCAATGTCATTTCATGAAGATGGACACTGGCTTGGGGGTGGGCGCCTATCCAACATATAATCGGTACAGCCGGTATAGAAGATTCTTACTATGAATCAGAGTTCCACCTTATTCTCAACTCTACTACGATTAGTACCTCTAAAATGGCGGAGGCTTTTTTCACACTCTCGGATGATCAAGTATTACCAGGTACTCCGAAGATTTAGAAAGAAAGTCTTCTTATTTCACAGCTCGACTTTTTTCACTGCTTTCGAGCCCCTTTCTTATTATTAGTAAGATAGGGCGCTTGAGCGCTCCTGCGTGATACGGCTGAAAAGCCTGATCTTTTCATTATGTTTAGAAATACCAAAGTATGTACTTTGACAACCTTAGGTATTTAAGCATCGTACATCAATACTGTCGTACCTTATATACTTAACTAGGATACTTTCTCATTGTCTTTCAGTATCCGTCATGTAACTAGTCACAAACATTTAGTTGAACACTAAGGCTTAATGCTCAAATCATCATACTAGTTCATCATGAAAACAGAGTTACTAAAACATGTTGAAAGTATTTGGACAAGATAACATATTTAAATCGTGTCAATTTTCGTGGAAAACATGCTTTACTTAGCATGAGAAATAGCTTCAAACATATGTTGCTTGGCACTTCATTTGAACACTTAGCCTGAGAAATATCTTCTAAGAAATCATAGTTTCTAAATCATTAAAACATTAAATTATCACATAGTCACTCACAGTTTGTTGGCCTCTTAACGGGTTATACGCCTCTTCTAGCTCTTCTTGGCCCGAAATGACATAATTCTCGGTTAAATTACTCATAATTCTTAGCAAAATACCTCAAATAGTTCATTTACTAATGGAACTTCCATCATCAAAGACAGTTTTACTAGCGAGATACTCATCATGAGTGCATTCTTCTCATGAGCGAGATCCTCATGAGTGAGATCCTCGTGAGTGAGATCCTCCTCATGAGCGAGATCCTCCTCATGAGCGAGATCCTTCATCTTAGCGATACTCACCTTTTCAGCGAGATTCAGCCCAATTTCTAGTGAGATTTCCTTCTAGAGTGAGATCCTCATCACAAAATTAACGCAATTTCCTTCATTAGCGAGATCCTTAGCACAAAAGTAGTGAGATTTCCTTCATAAGCGAGATCCTCATTCTCCATATGAGCTGTTTGCTTATGCACAGCTTCTCTGTTACAACTTAAAAAATTCATAACTCAAAATCCAACTCTTTTTTGAAGAAACTTCCTTCTACAAACATGTTTAGAATTGAGTTAATTTCTTACTTTAAGATTTCAGCCAAAAATTCCTTATAGTTTGGCTTAAAGCTTCCAATCTTCACCTCGGGCCCTGATTAATCCGCGATTCTACCTCTTCTGCAAATTCCTCACTTTTTGTTCTTTTTCTTCTGCAATCTTTCTCCGACAAGACAATCTCGAAAACTAGATTTTCCCAGCTTTCAAACAGCACCAATTTCACTAAATTTGCTCATGTAGATTGCCGAAAACCAAGCTTTCAAAGTTCCTTTTCCCTTTTAATCTTCCTGCCGCCTCCTGAATTCAAGGATTAACCGCCACGTGCCAAACAAATAAGTGAGTTTCCTTATTTAACATGTTTTTCCTTTCCTTTCTCAACAACTCCTATAAATAACATGGATTTTCACTTATTAGATATTTAATATATCATTCATTTGGCTAAACATACTTGTTTAGGAAACTTAGAATTCGGGGTTTACACTTAGTTACGCAAGAACTTATTTCTTCTTGCTTTCATCCTCTATCCCTCCTAAAACATGGCTTCATTTAACTCACTAGAAGACATCACATTACTTACTCTTACTTAAAGTAATTAAGGTTCGGGTTTTACATTACCACTTGGTTTCCTTAGTATTCTCAGGGTGAGAACCTAGGAGTGATGGACTCTGACTATTTTGATTAGGAAGATGTTTGTGAGTTTGGAGGAGGAAGACGATTGAGGAAGAACAACACTATCGCATAGGGAATTCTTCAATCATTTGGAGTCAGTGAGTTTATTGTATAGTCTCTCTGTTTGTTGTCGTGAATCTCTCTCTTTTGAAAAATAAAATCTTATTTTATTTTTCTTAATTTTCCAGAAAACCATTTAACTTCCCACGAAGGTGGTTAGAGAGAAAAAATGAATTAATTATCAAGTAATTAAATATAATTAGATATAATAACCAACTTATCATATTATATTTATAACCTATAGTTTTAATATTGCATTATATACAATATAAGTTATAGTTCTTTTTCTCTATTTTATGACATTTAATATAAATCATATTTATATTAAATTTAATAACTATGAATCTCATTCATAGAAAAGATATTTGAATCACATTCAAATATTTATTCCTCCAATTAAACTATAATGTATCAAATACATTATATCAATTATATTATATATAATTGATTTAATTTAATTATATCACATATAATTAAATTCTCTCTTATTAATTTGAACATTTCAAATAAACCCAAAAACTGATTATCAACTAAATCCTTTTGAGTTACAAAGGGGCCTTATGGACCTGTAGCTTGAAGCATCAATGGTACGTGAATAATTAATTAAACTCTTTATTTACATTATCCACCATCCGTTAACTGTCGGGCATTCCACTAAAGAACGATAGCTGCACTATTCGCACTACAGATATATTTTTGTGTCCATTGGATATAACCAATCAACAGTACGATGACCCTTCACAAATTGCTCGTAAGTACAACAGAGCCAAATTATCGTTGTGCCCCTACAATCACATCTAACTCCTTAAGTATCATCAATTTTTCTAAGGAATAATAGATCATAGCCCTACTATGACTAAACCCCTCTCTGGCCAAGAGAGGGTATGGCGCCACATTGTTCAAGACCCAAAATCAGCTCTTAATGAAGCAATTTATCTACTTACCCCTGCTTCGGGGAAGGAGTGAACTCCATCTTGTGTAGCTGAGTTTCCAGCTCCCTAATCAGACGAATCCCAAAAATGGTAGGCTTGTTGAGTCGGCGATCTGGCCACTCTCACCCATACAAATCAAAAGACTGTCCTCATAGGAAGGAGTTCGCAGCTCAATCAGGATTAAGGTCATGTTTAAAGGAACTCTTATTCAAGAGAACCAGTGAGCGGAAGCAAGATCTTTCCAAGCTCATTGTGAAAGAATAAATACATTCACAAACATACAGAACAATTATGCATCTTTAAGAAAATTACAACATGCTTTCTTAATCAAATACAAAAGGAATTTAGAGACATACATTTAAAGAACTTTTCTTCTGGAAATATCTCGCTATCATGAGCAATCGCACAATAATATCTTGCTCTCACGAGCAATCATCTAGCCAACCTCTCACAGTCGTTACAATCACGAACAATCTGCTCCCCAAATAGTAACCCTTCGATACTACCACTCAGCAACCTTGGTATTCTCGGATTTAAAATCCAGGAGGCATGAGCTCTCTGTGAATTTGGTAGAGGGAAGGAGGAAGAAAACAATCGAACTACACGATCAAATAAATGGGAGAAAGGTTTTGTCTATCATATAGACTGAGAATACTTGATCGTTTAGTAATCTCTCGCTCTCATGAGAATCATCTAGCCAATCGTCTAATAATATCTCGCTCTCGTTAGAATCGTCTAGTCAATCGTTTAGTCTCTTGCTCAATTGTTTACACGATCGTTTAGCAAATCTCGCTCGATCGTTTAGTCTCTCGTGAGGACTATCGTGTAGTCTCTCGTGATTAAACAATTAGTGAAGCACATCAATGAAGCGATATTTCATAAAATGAAAACTCTTTTCATTTTATCCTTCAGTTATTCAAAAAATGAAATTAGCCTCCCATTTACACGGTTAATGGAGAAAATAACTAACAAATCAATTATATCACATATAATTAAACCAATTTAATTATATTATATATAATAAAATTCCCTCTTGTTAATTTAAACATTTCAAACTAACCCAAAAAACTGATTCTCAACTTGAATCCATTGAGTTACCAAGAAGACCTTATGGACCTGTAGCTTGAAACTCTATCAGTACGTGAATAACTAACTAAACTCTTTAACACGATATCCACTATCCGTTAACTGTCGAACACTCCATTAAAGACCGATAGCTACACTCTTCTCACTATAGATATATTTCAGTGTCCATATAACCAATCAATAATGTGATGACCCTTCATAAATCGCTCGTAAGTACAGCTGGGCTAATTTACCACTTTGCCCCTATAGTTACATCTAACTTCTTAAGTACCACTGGTTCTTTTAATGAACAATAAGTCATAGTTCTACTATGACTAAGTCCTCTCTTCCAAAGAGAGGGTATGACCACTGTGTTCAAGACCCAAAATCAGTCATTAAGAGAGCAACTTATCTACTTACCCCTGCTTCGGGGAAGAAGTAAATTTCGTCTTGTGTAGCTGAGTTCCCAACTCCCTAATCAGACGAATCCCCAAAAAGGTAGGCTTGTTGAGTTGGCAATCTGGCCACTCTCACCCATACTAATCAAAGGACCGCCCTCATAGGCAAGAGTTCCCAACTCACTCAGGATTAAGGTCATGTCACCTATAGTCATTTTAGTGAAATGTAAGTCTCAATTATCAATGGTGTTATATAAAGAGACTAATCATCTCGTGGTCCGGTCTTATACAAAATACCTCTGCTCGCATGTCTCCACATGAATAGTCAGGATCAGACATTTGTAGCACTTTAAAATACTTGTAACATCTACAAAGCGGGTCGTATTCGTAGTATCATAAGGATAAGGTATCCCTCATTTATCCTTATACTACAAACCATTTAGGTTATTACTTAAGGCATGATCCACTTGTATGTCTCACATACATGCTTAAGTTACATGAAATAAACACAGGTCTTAGTTTATTAGATTTGAGTAAATGCATATAAAATAATATTTTTTTTATTAATAACAATGTGTATAAAATGTTTACAAACTACAAGACCACCGAGAGAATTAGGACACTAATCCCAACAATCTCCCATTTGTTCTAATGCCTCGGGAGACTAATGCACAATAAATAAAAATAGTATAATATACAATAAACTAGGGCATACTCTATACCCCAATATCATCTCCCACTTTCCCTAGACAAGGTGCCGCATGTCTCATAGACCCAAACTCTCTAGATGACCCTCGAACACTTTAGCCGTAAGATCCTTTATAAACGTATCAACAACTTTGTGCTCCAACGTGATCTTCGTGAATATCACATCACCGCGATGCACAATCTCCCTGATCAAATGATACTTCCATTCAATATGCTTGCCTCTTTGGTGACTCCGAGGTTCCTTAGAATTTTTCATAGCCTCGTTGTTATCACAATAGAGAGTGATCGACAAAGACATATTTGGAACAACTTCCAAATCAGCAAAGAACTTCCTAAGCCAAATAGCCTCTTTAGCAGCTTCATAGGCGGCTATATATTCGACTTCTATAGTGGAGTCTGCGATGCATCTTTGCTTGATGCTTCTTCAAACTATAGCCTTTCCATTCAAAGTGAACACTGGCCCTAATGTCAATTTCCGAGAATCTCTATCAGTCTGAACGTCAGAGTCTATGTATCCTGTAAGGATCAAATCCTTATCTCCATACACGAGCATATAGTCCCTCGTTCTTGGAAGATACTTGAGGATTGTTTGACCGTCGTTCAGTGATCTAATCCTGGATTGGACTGATTTCGACTGACAATCCCTACTGCATAGAAAATGTCAGGTCTAGTACATAACAGTGCATACATGAGGCTTCCAACAACCGAAGCATAGGGAATCTGTCTCATTTCCTAAACCTCTTGAGGTGTCTTAAGACATTGTTCCTTAGACAAAATAATTCCATGCTGGAAGGGTAATAAACCCCTCTTGAAATTCTGCATCAAGTACCTGATCAACATCTTGTCAATATACGATGCCTGAGACAAGGCCAACCTCTTGTACTTACGATCTCGAATGATTTGGATCCCTAGAACAAACTGCGTCTCCCAAATTTTTCATTTGAAATTGGGCAGCTAGCCACGTTTAATGTCAGTTAAAAAACCTACATCATTCTCAATGAGTAAGATATCATCCACATGCAGCACCAAGAAAGCTACTGAGTTGTTGATAATTTTCTTGTACACACAAGACTCATAAACATTTTGATCAAAGCCAAATGATTTGATCGCACTATTAAATCTAATGTTCCACGATCTAGATGCTTGTTTGAGCCCATAAATGGACCCATTAAGCTTGCAAACTTTTTGCTCTTGATTTGGAACAATGAACCCGTTTGGTAAGCCATCAAGATTACCATTCAAAAAGGCAGTCTTGACGTCCATTTTCCATATCTCATAATCATAAAATGTGGCTATGGACAGAATCCCGATAGACTTCAACATGACAACAGGTGATAAAGTTTCTTCAAAGTTCACTCCCTCAAATTGGGTATAACCCTTTGCCACGAGTCTAGCCTTAAAGGTCTGCACCTTTCTATCTACACCTCATTTTCCTTTGTAGATCCACTTACATCCTATAAGTTTTACCTCATCAGGCTGATCCACAAGTTCCCAGATGGAATTGAAGTACATAGACTCCATTTCCTAATTCATGGCTTTCATCCACTCATCTTTGTCAACATCCTCCATTGCTTGCTTATAAGATAATGGATCCTCAACTCCATCATAAGACATGATGTTTTAGGCTTCAGTCAAACCCATGTAGTGTTCTGGTGGGTTCGCAACCCTCCCACTACGTCGAGGCAGTCTCAACTCTTGAGATGGTTGACTAGATGAATCGACATCAACAACTCTTGTTGATCTATTAGTCTGTTCAATAACTCTTGTTGAACTCTCAGTAGTCCCACCAGAAATCTCATTTAAAACAAGCTTACTTCGTGGTTTATGATCCCTGATGTGGTCGTCTTCCAAGGAGATAGCATTTGTTGACACAAACACCTTATTCTCACTCGAATCATAGAAGTATCCATCCTTCGTTTCTTTGGGGTAGCCTACAAAGAAGGAAACTCTTGAACACGATTCCAACTTTTTAGGGTTACCCACGTGGGTTGGACATTCACAAATCCTGAAGTGGCGTAAACTACCTTTACGGCCACTCCATAGCTCAAATGATGTTTCAGAAACACTCTTTAAGGGGAGCGTTGTTCAAAATATAACATGCAGTCTCCACTGCAAATCCCCAAAACGAATTTGGAAGATGAGCATAACTTATCATAGACCGAGCCATGTCCAACAGGGTTCTATTTCTTCTCTCTGATACACCATTCTGCTGAGGTGTACCTGGGGTCGAAATTTGGGATGTGATTCCATGTTCTATCATATTGTTCAGGAATTCTAAGTCCATATACTTTCCATCACAATCAGATCGTAGTGTTTTTATATTCTTACCTAATAAGTTTTCAACTTCGATCTTATACTTCTTGAACTTGTCAAGAGCGCGAGACTTATGTTGCATTAGGTATGGATACCCATATCTTGAATAATAATCTATGAAAGTGATGAGATATTCATACTCATCTCAAGCTTTAACATTCATTGGACCAGAAAGGTCTGAATGTATCGGCTTTAAAGTCTCCTTAGCTCTATAAACTTTTCAGTAAAAGGTCATCTGGTCATTTTACCTTCAAGGCATGATTCACATACCGGAAATGAGTTTTCTTCTAGACTATTTTGAAGTCTAAATTTCACCAACTTCTCAATCCTATTGAGGTTGATGTGACCTAACTCTTAGATGCCAAAGATGAGTGTTTTCCTTAGGAGAAACCTTTGGTCTTTTTGCAGTTGTCACTGTTTTGGATATTTCAGTATTAAGCAAGGCTTTTATGACTAAAGAACTTAACACATACAAGTTATTTTCCCTTGAACCAAAACCAATCTCCATACCATTCTTGAAAATAAACACTTTATTCTCAGAAAAAGAGACGGTATAACCTTGTTCAATCAGACAAGAAACTGAAATTAAGTTCATCTTGATATGAGGAACTACATAAATATTATCCAGTAACAGATAACGTTTCTTGTTCAAAAATAACTTTAGTCTGCCTATAGCAACAGTTGAAACAATCTCACCAGTATCGACTCAAAAAGTCAACTCTCCATTTTCCAATGTTTTCCATAAACTAAATCCTTGGTAGGAATAACTTAGGTGATTAGTAGCATCTAAATCAAGTATCCAGGCATAATCATCATTCTCTACCAAACATGTTTCCAAGACAAATAAATCATATTTACTTTCTTTAGACGTCTTCCTCTTCCGGTGAGAAGTGGGATCAGTATCAGAACCTAAATAAGCTCCAAGTTCCATTTCAGAGAACAAGTCTCATCGATGAACTTCATTTGAGTTAGCAACAATTGCTTTCTCTTTCAATCTATTGACATTCAAGAAAGACTGGAGATTATCTTGAGAACTGACCCTACTGGTATCTTTGCCACTCATCCCTTTTTGCTCAAAAAGTGAGAATTGACATTCAAACAATTCTTACAACGAGTCCATGATCTGACATGCAATGACCATGTTCTCAACCCTTTTGACTAATGCATTAGGTATGCTAGCCAAAATATGAAGTCGGGCCATCGAATTAGCCTTCATCCACACCTTATATGCATTACGCATATTTCACGGTGCATCAAGGGTCGAGACTTGAGGACACTCCTCAACCATGACAAATTCAAGGTCGTTTACCACAAAATACGTTTTAACATACTCTTTCTAATGTATGTAATTGGTCAAATTAAAAGAGGCAGCTAAAGAAAAATCATACATGTTGCTAAAAAAACAAACACATTGATCTACATTAGATTTAAGCAAATACTCTTGAAAAACAAAATCTAATTTGATTTAGCAAAATCCCCTTATGACGCTTCAATGGTTTAGAACAAAAGTCACCAAAGAGTAATCAATTTATCCCTCCTCTAAATTGAGACACTCTCAACCAATAATTAACACCAGAACAACTCTTGTTTCTATAATGACTTGCCATCATTGATTTAGTCAAGAAATCATTAACTTGCTTAACAATTTTCTGTAAGTGTGACCCTTCATTTTAGATCCTAGAATTTCGCCATAAGCAGCCAATCTGAAGGGAAAAAATCCAATTGCTGCAAAAACTAAAGTGACCCTATCCATTTCTAGAGTTCACCTTGATATTGACCAATCGCACAAACCATCTGAAGGGGGATGCTCCCAGGGCGCCACAAGGTCGTGCAAAAAGATCTCACGGTGCAAACCAATGAAGGAGACCGCAAGACATGTTAACACACATCCTCCACCCATTTACTATAAATACTCTTTCTATCCACCTTGTATTGACTCATGCAAACACCTTTCCAAGGGGGATGCTCCCGGGGTACCACAAAGCCAAGCATGAATCTCACGGTGTGAACATTCAGGGAGAAACGTGAGTAGAATTGACATATCATGTATATCTTTTTCTCCCACTGAGTATTTTAAACATTAGGGTTTAGTTTACTTAGAAAAAACATGGCTATTGATTTTAACTAAGTGACTTTTAAGGTTTGCCCAAAAGTAACTCTTACTTTGGAAAGTTAAACAACTTTTGATAATCTTTCATTAAACTCTTTAATGAAGTCTTTGACCAATTGTTGCATGCTTGCAGTAAATCTATTTAATTCACTTTTCTAGGTAGGTTCCCAGGTAGGGATGTTCCGTTTCCGTCAGCTTAAATACCCCAACCTAGCCAGAACCCGCCTTAGACAAAAGGTCCCTTATAGATAGATTTATTACAGATTTAATCTTTTATAGAAATCAATTTAATCCTGTTAAACTGATTTAAAAGATTAGACTTAGTTATCTGATCTAATTAGAACCATGAACTTAGGTCTATCTCAATCAAATTTTAAAACCCTTTTAAAACATGAGTTCACCTAAGTTTGCATGCAACTCTTTCTTATTGATTTTAGCTATAATTTCCATTATAACACTTATAAAAAGAAACAACTAAAACTAACCACAATACAAAGCAACACATATAAGGCATTCATAACTCTAATAAATAAGTCTAGGTGTCATGCTCCATGCATTGTTCATTCATTATTACTTTTATATAACTCTTATATGATTAAAGTAATGAAATAAATATACACGCTCTCTTACACCCTTATATTATAACACTTATAATATAAAGATGATGCATGCATAAATATAACTCTTATATTATATGATGCATGGGCATGCTCTTATGTAATTTAATCTTGCAAACTATTATATCATAACTTTTACAATATAGAGATGATGCATGACAATTGCATAACCTATAGTGGGATTTAAAACTACATGGCATACTATATAACATATAATAAAAACATACATCTCATGTACATCCACCAAAATAATGGACCGGGATGATTAGCCTAAAAAATCGAAAATAAATCTATCTATTACGTTAAACCATCGAGTAAACTGGTTCAATAAGCGATTGGGTCTTGAACCGCCCAGGCGAAGTCTTCTTTGTGATCGTCTAGCAAATTTGGTCGAGTAACCACGATCGTGTAGCAATGATCGAGTGCCTTTAACTATGCGATGAAGCATAAAGGCCACTCGATCGTGCAACGCACCAAGCTTAAACGCAAGCCTAAACGATTGTGTAGACGACTACTATGCTATGAAGCATGATCTATAGATAATTGAAGAGCAAATGCTAAGTAACATTTACCGAGCAATCATGTAGCCAGTGATTATGCGATGAAGCATGTTGGCCTACACGATCGTTTAGTGCGTGCGTGTACCATGCAATGAGTATCCCATACTCAATGATTGTTTACCCCCATTGTTTACACGATCTGACCAACTCTTGGTCTTCTTCTTCCTCGAAGTAAAATGCATCTCTATGCTTTGAAACTTCATCATGAGTGACTCAAACAGACATAAACTCTTTGAATTATAGACTCGATAGCAAGTTAATATGCCTAAAAACACAGGGGCCCTTACAATTAACTTTGAAACGTAAAAGAAATTATTAACCAGAGGCAATCATCCCAGAAACTCCATTAATCCACATCCACAGATACATTTAACATAATGTAGACATGCTTAACACCGACCAAGAATGTAAATGCAATTCAATACATCAATGGATTTGGAATATCAGAACCTGGCTCTGATACCAATTGAAGGAACTCTTATTCAAGAGAACCAATGAGCGAAAACAAGATCTTTCCAAGCCTATTGTGGAAGAATAAATGCATTCACAAACATACAGAACAATTATGTATCTTCAAGAAAATTACAGCATGCTTTCTTAATCAAATACAAAAGGAATTGAGAGACATACCTTTGAAGATCTCTTCTTCTAGAAATCTCTCGCTCTTGTGAGCAATCGCACGGTAATATCTCACTTTCGTGAGCAACCGTCTAGCCAACCTCTCGCTATCGTTACAATCACGAATAGCCTGCTCCTTGAACAACAACCCTTCACACTAGCACTCGACAACCTTGGTATACTCGGAGTGAGAATCCAGGAGGTGTGGGCTCTGTGTGAATTTGGTAGAGGGAATGAGGAAGAAAACGATTGAACTGCATGATTAAATAAGTGGGAGAAAAGTTTTGTCTATCACATAGACTGAGAGTACTTGATCGTTTAGTAATCTCTCGCTCTCGTAAGAATTGTCTAGCCAATCGTCTTGTAATATCTCGCTCTCGTGAGAATTGTTTGGCCAATCGTCTAGTAATATCTCTCTTTCGTGAGAATCATCTAGTCGATCGTTTACTCTTTCGCTCAATCGTTTATATGATCGTCTAGCAATGTTACCTATGGTCATCCTAGTGAAATGTAAGTCTCGATTGTGAACGACGTTATATAATGAGACTAAACATTTCGTGGTCCAGTCTTATACAAACTCTTTTGTATAAAATATCCCCACTCGCATGTCTAATACATGAATGATCATGATCAAATCATTTGTAGCATTTTACAATAATTGTAACACCTACAAAACGGGCCATATTCGTAGTGTCTTTATCCATATACTACAGACCATTTAAGTTATCACTTAAACATGATCCATCTATATGTCTTCACATACATGTTTAATTTACAACGATAACCTTGGATGTTAGTTTATTGGTTTGTGGTTAATACAACTAAAATATCATATATTTCATAGACAAAGTGAATAAAATATAAAATATTATTAATCACATACAAGTTTGTTCGTACAAGGTTTACAAACTATAGAACCCTACGAGATCTAGGCACCAACCCCAACAATCTCCCACTTGTCCTAAAGCTAGTGAGGTATACAAGTACACAAAATAATAAACTAGGGCATAACACGCCCAGTACAAGATCTACCACTTGCCATAATCTAGCTGTGGTCTGTCCCATAGACCTATACTATGCAGGTGATCCTCAGACACTGTAGTCATGAGAGCCTTCGTAAACGGATCAACAACGTTGTGCTCTGAAACTATCATCATGGCAATTACATCCCCTCGACGCATAATCTCTCGGATGAGATGATACTTCCATTCTATGTGCTTACCGCATTTATGACTTCTAGGCTCATGGGAATTAGCCACAACACCACTATTATCACAATAAAGTGTGATGGTCTTTGACATGTCTGGAACAACTTCCAGATCAGTCAGGAATTTCTTAAGAAAAACGGCCTTCTTAGCAGCTTCACAAACTGCTACATACTCAACCTTCATGGTGGAGTCCACGATGCATCCCTGCTTGGTGCTTCGCCATACTACAGCTTCTCCATTAAGAGTGAACACTGATCCTAATGTGGATTTCCTAGAATCCCTATCAGTTTGAAAATCAGAGTTCGTGTATCCTGTAAGGATCAAATTCTTATAACCATACACAAACATTTCATCCCTCATTCTCCGTAGATACTTGAGAATGTTCTTAATGGGTGTTCAATGATCATATCTTGGATTAGACTGATATCTACTGACTATCCCCACTACATAGCAGGTGTCAGGTCTAGTACATAACATCTGCATACATCAAACTGCCAACGATAGATACATAGGGAACCCGTCTCATTTTCTCAACCTCTTGAGGTGTCTTAGGACACTGTTCCTTAGACAAAGTAACTCCGTGCCTGAAAGGCAAAAAGCCCCTTTTAGAGTTTTGCATCGAATACTTGATCAACATCTTGTCAATATACGATGTTTGAGACAGTGCTAGCATTTTGTTCTTTCGATCTCGAAAGATCTGAATACTAAGAACAAACTGAGCCTCTCCTAAATCTTTCATTTTGAATTGGGCCGCTAGCCAGTTCTTAACTATAGTCAGTAAGCCTACATCATTCTCAATGAGTAGAATATCATCTATATACAATACTAGGAAAACTACTGAACTTTTGATGATCTTCTTGTAGACACAAGGCTCATCAACGTTCTGATCAAAGCAATATTTGATCGTAGTATCAAAACTTATATTCCAAGATCGATATTCCTGTTTCAGTCCATAAATGGACCGATTCAGCATGTAAACCTTTTACTCTTGACCTTGGACTATGAATCCTTTGAGTTGCACCATATAAATGGTCTCCTCAAAATTGTCGTTCAGAAAAGCAGTATTGACATCCATTTACCATATCTCATAGTCATAATATGAGGCAATGGATAGGAGGATCTGGATAGACTTCAGCATGGCAACAGGCGAGAAAGTCTCCTTATAGTCGACTCCCTCTACCTGGGTATAACCCTTTGCCACCAGTCTGGCCTTGAAGGTTTGCACCTTCTCATAAACACAACATTTCCTCTTGTAGATCCATTTACAACTTGTAGGTTTAACCCCATCAGATTGATCTACAAGATCCCAAATTGAATTGAAGTACATAGACTCCATTTCGAGATCCATGGCTTTGATCCATTAATCTCTGTCAACATCCTTCATTGCCTTCTTATAAGACAATGGATCCTCAACCTCACCATTAGCTACCATAGCAGGATTTCAGTTAAACCCATATAGTGAATAGGTGGATTTGCAACCCTCCCACTACATCAAGGTTCCCTCAACACTTGAGGTGGATTTGACCAACTAGATGAACCTACTTCAACAACTCTTATTGAGGTAATAGGTTCTTCAACAACTCTTGTTGAAGATTCAGTAGTTTATTTGGAAAGCTCATTCAACACAATTTTTCTTCTAGGTCTATGCTCCCTTATATGATCCTCCCCAAGAAAAGTAGTATTTATCGATACAAACACTTTTTTTTTTTAGGATCATAGAAATAACCATCTCTCGTTCCCTTGGGGTAGCCTACAAATAGGCATAACCTTGAACATAGTTCCAGTTTCTTAGGATCAGCCTCAAGCACATGTGTTGGGCAACCCCAGATTCTGAATTGACGTAAATTAGCTTTACGACCATTCCATAACTCCAAAGGTGTTTTAGCAACACTTTTGGAAGGAACATAGTTTAGGATATAAACTACAGTCTCTACTGCATAACCCCAAACAAGTCAGGTTTGGAAGCGTAACTCATCATAGACCGAACCATGTCCAACAGGGTTCGATTCTCCTCTCTGATACACCATTCTACCGAGGTGTACCAGATGCTAAGTGGAAAACTATTCCATGTTCTATCATATAGTTTTGAAAAGATGAATCCAAAACTCTTCATCTTGATCAGATCAAAATGTTTTAATCGTTTTATTTAATGCGTTTTCAACTTCAACCTTGAATTCTTTGAACTTTTCAAATAGCTCAGACTTATGTTGCATTAAATAAATGTACTCACACTTTGAATAATCATCGGTGAAAGTGATGAAATATCCATAACCTCCTCTGGCTCTTACATTCATCGGACCACAAAGGTCTGAATGCACTAACTCTAGAGGCCATTTGGCCCTATGACCTTTTTCAATAAAAGGCCTTTTAGTCATTTTGCCTTCAAGGCATGACTCACACACAAGTAAAGAATTTCTTCTAACTCGCTTAGAAGTCCATTCTTCACCAACCTTTCAATCCTAATGAGTTAATGTATCCTAATCTTAAGTGCCAAAGTTGGGCTTTTCTTTGGGAGAAATTTTAAGTCGCTTATTTTGAGTTACAACAGTTTTAAACATCTTTATGTTATGGAGGGAATTTGTTGCTAACGACCTTAGCACATACAAATTACTTTCCAGTTGTGCAGAAAATATATCAACACCATTCTTAGTAATAAACACTTTATTAAAAGAGAAAAGGAGTTGATATTTACATTCTAGCAAACATTTTACAGAAACTAAGTTCCTCTTTAAATCGGGAACTATAAATACATCATTTGGAATGAGAAATTTGTTCTATAAAGTTAACCGGAGACCTCCCACTGCCACAACTGAGACGACGTGCCTGGTTCCAACTCGCATCATCACCTTACCAGCACCAGGCTGCCGCTAGGAACTAATTCCCTAAAAATGAAGAACAAACATGGTTAATGGCTCCATAGTCAATAATCCAGGCAGAATCATCATTCTCCACTAAACAAGTTTCCAAAATTAGTAATCACATTTACCTTGTTTAGATTTCTTCTTTTCTGCCAAATATCTGGGGCAGTTCCTCTTCTAGTGCCCGTCCTGGTTGCAATGGAAACATTTTTCTTTGTCAAACCTCAATGGTTGCCTACCTGTTGGAGCAGTAGGTTATGGGTGAGCAGGCGCCTTCCCCTTACCACCCTTCTTCTTCTTCCACTTTCTAATGCCGGAGGAAGAAGGTGCAGACTTAGTTCCAAAGGTTGAACCTTTATGGAACTTTTTGGATGATGAAGAAAAATTTGTTTCACCCTTATTCTTCTTGCTTTTCAGAAAGGATTAGAAAGTCTACAACTCATTGAGTAGAGTTGTAAGGTTGTAGTCAACCCTGTTCAGAACAGTGTTGCTAACGAAATGAAGGAAGCTTTCTTGTAAGGATTCTAAAATATGCTAATCTGGCTGGCCTCATCGATGCTCGACCCATTCATTTTCACCACATTGAATTGGACCATCATGTTAAGAATATGTTCTCGAATAGATGACCCCTCTTTCATTCGTGAGTTGAAGATGTACTTAAGTGCATCGTGCTTGAGCTGCGCAGACGGTTGTCCGAACATCCCTGCAGGGTCTCCATGATCTCGCATGCAGTGACCATGGGCTTATGCTTCTGCCTCAAAACTTTGTTACGGCTGGCCAAGATGTATGCTCGAGCCTTCTCGTTCGCCCGTGTCCATTGCTCATACGCGTCTTGAACGGTTCGAGCAGCAATAGAAGGTGGAATAGGAGGACACTCCTCCGAAAGGACGACGCGGAGATCATTGATGATCAAAATCGTATTAATGGTGTTTTTTCAACTAGCATAATTTTCGCCAGTTAATTTATCAACGGCAAGTAAACTTAAGGTCGCGGTAGCCATATTAAAATTGTTGAAAAATGAACAAACTTAATTAAGTCTACTTGCATTAAACCACTTTTAGAAAACCAATCAAGTTTTAGCAAAATAGTCTAGTGTACCCTAAGTGACATCTATTTTTCAATGATGCTTCAGTGAGGTAGAACAAAAATCACCGTAAGTTGATCAAGTGCTCCTTCACTAAAACAAAAACATTCTCAACCATTAGACAGAAACAACTCCTTGTAACTGAATCTAATAGTCACCATTGTTCGTCCAGAATTTGTTAACATCCTTAACATTTCTGTGTAAGTGTAACCCCTCATTTTAGGTCCTAGAGTCCCGCCCTAATGAGCCAACCTTAGGGAAAAGCCGATTAGAACAAGAGACTAAAGCAACCTTATCCATTCCTAGAGATCAAATAAAGAGTTGTGCAAAACTGCCATTCTATAGGGGAACACCCATGATGCCACAAGGTGATACACAAAAACTTTATCTAACCAAATGAGAGAGATTGAGGGATATGTTGTCACACGTCCCACTCCTACTTACTATGAACACTCTCTCCATTCACCTTGGTATTGACCTACCCAAATGCCACCCTTAGGGAGACTCCCTTGGTGCCTCGAGGCCAAGGATAGATCTCACGCTGTGAACTTTTAGGGAGAAACGTGTAGAAGTTAAAATGAAGTATCATATACCCTATTTACCTCCCACTAAATGTTCTACCTAGGGTTCATTAACTTAGAAAATTCGGCTACTAATTTTATCTAAGTGGTTTGTTTAATTTGCTAAACAACAACATTTTCTTTTGATGATTAAACAAGTTTGATTTAAGTTTTATTAAACTCTTTAATAGTCTTTAACCAAATTTGCATGCATGTAACAAATCTATTTAATTCACCTTTCCGGGTAGGTTCCCAGGTAGGGATGCAACGTTTCCATCGACTTAAATACCCCATCCTAGCCAAAACTAGCCTTAGCCAAAAGGTCCCTTATAGATACATTTATTACATATTTAATCTTTTATTAGGAATCAATTTATTCCTGCTAAACTGATTTAAAAGATTAAACTTTGATTTCTAATTTATTACAAATGTGATCTTAGATTTATCTCAATCAAATTTTAAAACACTTTTAAAAAAATGATTAGAGCCTAAGGTTTGCATATAACTCTTTATTATTGATTTTAATTCTACTTTCATTAATTATAACACTTATAAAAAAAATTGAAACAATTAAAACCAATCAACATTGCAAGCTAGACATACATAAGTTATTTATAACAATTATAAATTAACCTAAAGTAGTGTCATGCTTCATGTAATGTTCATTCATTACTAATATATAAATTTTATATAAATAAGTAATGAACTAAGTTATAGCATACATTCCATGCCAACATACAACTTTATATTATAATATTTATAATATAAATTATGCATGGATATGCTATAATCCATGCATATATTATAACTCTTATATTATATGATGCATGAGCATGCTTTATGTAATTTAATCATGCATACCAATATATTGTAACACTTATAATATAAAATGATACATGAAAATAAATGTATAATATATGGTGGGTTTTAAAACTATATGCCATACATTATGGCAATATAATAAACATACATCACATGCATATTTAAATAAAGTTGATGGACCGGGATAGTTAATCTCAAAACTGAAAAAAAACAAAGGCTAAACTCTTACAAAAGTTTGAGTCATCCGGTTCGGAACAAGTGAATCGGGTCTTGAACCTCTCACCTTGAAGCCTTGCAGCTTGATCGTGTAGTAAATCTCCTGATCATCGAGCAACGAGCATTGAGTATAAACGATCGTGTAGCCACGATCGCGTAGCTTTGGATTATGCGATGAGTATGAAAGTCCACGTAATCCTGCAACATACATCGAGTAGCGCATACCATGCGATCATGTAGCTAAAGACAATATGATGAGCATGATAGTTTACACGATCGATTAGCGTGTGCCGTGTATCGTATACTATGCGATCCTGTAGCTACTGACTATGCGATGAGCATGATAGTCTACACAATCGTTTAGCACGCATACCTTGCGTCGAGT
This sequence comes from Benincasa hispida, assembly GCF_027475165.1. Taxonomy (NCBI): domain Eukaryota; kingdom Viridiplantae; phylum Streptophyta; class Magnoliopsida; order Cucurbitales; family Cucurbitaceae; genus Benincasa; species Benincasa hispida. Next base: position 9,123,681 of record NC_143480.1, read on the forward strand.
ATTAAATACCACACGATCATTTACCCCTTAAGCGCCTACGCGATCATGCAGCCGACATAACACGATTGAGTAGACAAATCTACACGATCGCATAGCATGTTTAACAAATGCTACACAATCATATAGAAAACTCAACACGAACGCATAGCCAAATCTAAACGATCGTTTAGCTCAAGCTACAAGATGCGACCAACATTTCGTCTTCTCCATCGAAACGCACTACAACCTTCACATCTGGAGCTTCACGAACGACTCAAAAACCAAAATGAATACAGACTCGATTG